>NW_017731393.1:4732716-4757415 GCF_001890085.2 Hipposideros armiger
CGTGTAGAGAAGCAGCCGGAGGAAGATGGGGAGGTCAGACAGCTCCTCCTGGGCTATGAAAGCTCCAGGGGTTGGACGCAATTTGAAGAGAGGACCCCGAACAATTGTTCTTTGAGGGCAAGGAGGGCAGAGCAAGGTTCTGAACCGCTCTGGCCACAGTCTGGGCCCCACATGAGGAGGGATTGGAGCAACCTCGGGGTACAATTGTGAACCTGAGCCTGTCCAACCAGAGCTAATGGGAGGAGTGGGCATTCGAGAACACTCTCTGGTGCACTGCTCAACACGAGTGACCTCTGGCTAAGTGTGACCTTGACTCAACCTGGTATTTCTGTCTACAGAGCATCCCTGTCCCTGACTGGGGCGTGTTGGCTGTGTTCCCTCCCCATGGCCACCTCATCTAATCCTGCCAGCTCTCCTGTGATTAAGTGGGGAATAAATAAATAATAAGACGGGAGCACACCACGGCTCGGGTTGGAGGCCCTGCGCACTGCGAGTCACCAGCAGAGGGCGCCGCTAGCAAGCACGTGGCCAACCACGTAGTTCTTCCCTGGGAAGGTCTACAAACCTGTGTGGTAGCCACTGGACACGTGGCCATCAAGCACTTGAAGCGTGGCTAGTCCAAATTGAGATGTGCTGTGTGTGTAAAATGCACACCAGACCACATTGATTTAATACAAAGAGAATGTAAAAAAAGTCATTGATATTTTTATATTAAATTACCTGTTAAAGTGATAATTTTTTAATATGTTGGGTTAATTAAAATGAGTATCACCTGTTTATTTTCACTATTATAACAGGGCTACTAGAGAATTTGAAATTATCTATGTGGCTCATGTACATTTCTGTTGGACCGCACTAGTATACAGACAATTGTTCTCAAAGTGTGGCCTGTAGGCCATCAGCATCACCTGGTGTCACAATGGAAACTCTTGGCCCCACCAAGACTGAGTAGAAAACTCTGATAGGACCTGGCAACTTGTGTTTTAACCAGCTCTGCAGATGCTGCTGCTCACGTTTGAGAGCCACCAGTAAAGATGGCTCCATATTGGAAGTGGTTTCCTGGCAGGAATCGTGGAAGGAGATGCAGGCAGAAGAGATGGCTCTGAAGTGGCTGCCCTCACTTGAGTGTCCTGACAGGGAACAGGTACAGTAGCCCAGGGAAGGAGAAAGATCAGGCTCTGTGGAGAGGGCTTTGGTTCAAAGCCGCCTCGCCCTCTAAACCTAGGACCCAAGACCAGTTCCACAGTAGTCACCTTGGGGATCTGCCCCTTCATCTGGAAAAGAGGAATGGTGATGTCAAGGGTACCTTATGGAGTCATTGTGAGGACTAAATGAGCCGGCACACCTGCGGCACCTGGCATATAGTAAGTACTCGATAAATGCCAGTTCTCAGCAGGAGTAAGAGAACAAGAAGGCGTCCTCTACGTGTTAGTGTGAAGAGACTCATTTCCCTCCATTTTGAGGATTTGTCCCAGGTCATTCTCATCTGGTCCCTCCACATGGTGTACCGCTCCCCACCCTGTCTTATGCAGCTGGCAGCTGCCAGCGTGGACACCACCAGCCTGGTATTGAGCATTCTGCTCAGGAAGCAACCTGGAATGAGCGGGGCATGTTTGCAAATGTTACCTCACTTTTCTTCCAATAATCCTGCTGATTATCTCTGTTTTCCAGTGAGGCTCAGAGAGGTTAAGCGAGCTCCCCAAGGGCACACAGCCAAGGCTCTAGCCTCGCCGTCAAATATTTGCAAGGTATAAACACAGGGATGCCTTGGGGAACTGGAGGTTGCCCACTAGCTTGCTGGCCTTCAACCGCTGACCACAGCTGTCAGGGCTGTTAGGGACAGGGGCCCTTTCCTAATGTCAGAGGAGAAAGGTGGCTACCCAGGGCCCTGGTCCAGCTGGAGCTTGCCAGAGGGATGCAGGTGAACAAGGAACAAGTGAGGGCCAGTCAGGGTCCTGGGGTGTTGTCACCTAAGGCTGATGCTATAGATGCAGTCCTGGGTGCTGGGCCACACCTGGGACATCCCTGAAGCTCTGGGCTCCGAGGACTCCAGAACTAAGCTGTGTGACGCTGGGCAGAGGCAGCCCCTCTCTGGGTCAGGTTCTCAGAGGTAAGAGGAGCTCGAGAGAGTGACCCTCTAGTATCCTCCTGCAGCCCGGACCCCACACTCAGCTTCGGTGAGCAGAGCCTCACAGAGCCATTTCCTCCGTCGCCACACGGCCCCAAGCGCCAGCTGCACTCTGAACAACACACAGGCCGGGCTGGGCTGCCCCACCAGAGCCCTTACAGCCCCCAGTGTGGGCCATATGCTCTCCTCTCTGCCCAGTGACCAGCTGCTTAATGTCCCTGCCCCTCCCCATCAGAAGCTGAGCCCAGCTGTCCTTGATGCCCCCTGGCACGAGCCAGGGCCAAGGCCCTCGGTGGGCAAAGGAACGTCCACCTGTGAGCAGGAGGGAGGCTGCAGGCCCATCTCCCCACTCTGCCCGCCTCCCCAGCTCCCAGGCAGGCATGGCTCAGAGAGATGAGGCAAGAAGGGGTTGTAAACAGTCACGTTGTTGGCAGAGCATCAGTAGTCTCACCGGACCCACAGCCTGGTGGCCCCGGGGTGGGGCTGCAGGAATGGGAGGGTTCCCTGGGATTTCAGATGACACCGGTGGCCCCAGTGGCCCCGACACCTCCTTGAAAGTGGAGCTGGGGTGCTGGGAGTGGCCAGGTGGAAGCTCCGCCTAGTCAGTGCTGGGTGGCCTCTGTCCTGGGGAGGAGGGTCAGGCCTTAGGGTTGGGTGGCCCAGCACCCTCCCCAGAGCACCCACATGGGCTCATAGAGGTTCAAGATGACCAGGAGGCTTCTCCCAGAGGTCATCCAGTGCCCTGCAGCCAGCACCCCGCCACCCAGGCACTCGCTGGGGCAAACATGGCCCAAGGGTTATCCTGGACCCATCGGTCTGATGGCTTCTCTTTGTCCCACTGGATGCTTTTCTGTTCTCTTCGGCACCTCTGACTGCTCGGCCACGGGTCCATGCTCTTTGGGCCACATTCCTCAAGCTACACGTTCCTCAGCTGGTCTAGGGCCTTCCATGGCAGCTGTGAGCTGGGCAAGCCTGGTCCCCCTCCCTCAGTCTACCAGCTATGACTCTGTTAATGCAGCCAGGGGCCCTGTCTGTCCTTGAAGGGTGGCCACCCTCAGTGCTCCGGGTTCCATAGCCAGGCTGTGCTCCTGCTGATACTCAGAGGTAAGAAAAGAATGGCTTCTGCCAGGACCACACATCCCCAGGGCCCCGGGGCCCCAACACGTGCTGGGGCTTCTGGTCTAGAGGACACATGGGCAGGGACACACAGAGAACACTGTTCACTGCGCACACCTCATGCGCATCCACAGGACAGCATTACAGATGGGCCACCTCCACCTCCGGACTCCCGTGCACGCACCAGGCGCACACAGGGCAGAGGGCCCTGCCAGGCTCCGGTCCAACGGAGGACAGTCAGGCGGGACAGACTACACTCGCCTACAGATCGGGGTCCTCGTGGCTGCACACGACGCCCGCGTCCTCCTGGTGGCCGCAGTTGTGCGTGCCCAGGCCGGCATGT
This sequence comes from Hipposideros armiger, assembly GCF_001890085.2. NCBI lineage: Eukaryota > Metazoa > Chordata > Mammalia > Chiroptera > Hipposideridae > Hipposideros > Hipposideros armiger. The sequence goes on from NW_017731393.1 coordinate 4,736,304, forward strand.
GTGCACTCCAGCAGGGTTTTCTCACTGCCCGCGCAGCGCACGTCATCCAGCAAGATGGGCAGTGCGCGGCCCTCCCCGAACTCGGCGCGCTTGGCGGCTCGCACGGCGTACGCAAAGCCCAACTGGCGGCACACCACGGCCGCGGCCTTGATGTCCCAGCGGTCGTCACACACAGTGCCCCAGCGGCCACCCGCGAACACCTCCACGCGCCCACGGCCTGGACTCAGGCCCGCGGGCCGCACCAGGCGTACGGCGCCATTTGAGGGCGCAGGGTCTGCGGTGCCTGGTCGCCCCCGCCGTCGCCCACCGCCCTTCCGGCTTCCAGGCCGCCGGGTGGGCCGTGCCGGCTGCCGGGTGGGCCGTGCCGGCTGCCGGGTGGGCGCAGGCGGTGCAGTGGCCGTGGGGCGACTGCGACGGGGCGCCTTAGTGGTCGCACGTGCTGTGGGCCGCGGGGTGCTCTTGGCTCTCCGGATGAACTCTGCACAGAGGAAAGCCTGCGATCAGAGGGCCTTGGCCACCCTAACCCACCCCAGCTCTCCACCCCAGAATGCAGACCCTGGGGAAAGATGTCCTCACTCTGCCCTTCACTCAGACCCTGAGGATGGCTGCCTCTTGGGGCGCCAATGGTGGCTTCCCGGGTTACTCTGGCCCCACAGGATGTGAGCCTGGAGTTGGGTGCAAAGTGCTTCTTCAGTCATTCTGCAAACACTCGCTGCAGCTGCTTTATGGCAGCCTGCTACTGGGTCACCCCCTCTACATACCCCCTGCCCCCCACCAGCCTGCCCTCCTCTTGGGAGGGTGAGGGAGGGGACGGCTGCCAGACCCTCACACTGTAAACTCCGGGCTCAGTGGAAGGGAAGGTGTGTGTGGGAGGGCTTCTCAGAGCCAAGTGACACTTTCTGGTTCTGATCTTTGGTTTAAGGGTGGGCAGGCTGAGGCCCACTGATGGGGGAAAACGGCAGAGGAGCCACGGCAGACGGGCAGAATGGGACCCAGGGCCCGTCTGTCAGGGTGAAGCCTCCCCTCCAGGCTTTCGAGTTGCCTCGCTTCTCCCACTTTGCCCCTTGCTGCCCCCTGTGCCTAGACTCATGGCACACCTGTCCTCTTCCTTCCAGGCCTAATCCTCAGCCGCTGCTCTAGGACCACCACCAGCCACCCCATCCTGCACTACTCTGGGTCCCCATGGTACCCAGCACACAGTTCTGTCACTGGGCCTGGGACACTGAATGACTTCTCTGTGTATCCCACCCAGCCAGGATATGGCCTGGTCCGACTTCTCCTGTGGCTCCAGCACCCTCCCCTGAACGGGTCACTAACAAAAGTACCAGGAACTGCTGAATGAGTGAGTGGAAAACTGGCCAAGGCCTGAGGCCAGCTGAGGCTAGAATTGACTTCCCCCAAACAGCGAGCCCATCTCCCCCCTCAACTTTCCTCTCCCCAGGGCATCCCTTTCTCAGGCCCAGGCACCCCCACCCACCCATGTGCCCAGCCTCCTTCTTTCTGGAATCCCTACACACGGTCCGCCAACTGGTGACCTGTTGGCACACTTGGCCACTAAACTATTTCCTTTGGCTCACAAGGTGGTTTTTTAAATTTTGAGCTAGCTGCCAAGATTTTCAAGTCGGGAGATTTGTATGTGACAACTAGAAGGCAAGGACCACATCCACCTAGCTCAGCATTATATCCCCAGAATGAAGCACGCGTACGTGCTAAATGAATTAATGCGTTCATTAATCCTGCTTCTCTTAAGAACTGGAAGGCCTGGCCACAGTGGGTCTCTGTTCCCACCTAGCTTGGGCCCAGCAGAGCAGCCCCACTCCTTGGGACGAATTCTGTTCAGTTAGCCCTGATCCCAGGGGCAGTCGCTGGTGCCTTCGCCTGGCCTCCAGGTCCTGGGGATTGGCATCCCCTCCCATCCCACCAACCTTGTCCAAATGGAGCCATCTTATGGCAGCCCCAGCCCAAATCCCCCCTCCCCTACGGGCCCTCGCACCTAGAAGAACTTTCCAATATTCCTTGCTCACACAGAGATATACCCTCTTTCTCTGTCCCTCTCAAGAGTTCTGAGTGTACCTTTCCTGGCACCAGGTATTTCTCCTTTTGTCCCTCTGAGACCTGTATCCCCTTAGGGCCACCCACCCATGGCCTGGGACTGGCACATACAAGTGGATGGGGGTTTAAGGAGTTCCACCCACTTTGAGTGTCTAATGTGTGCCCAGCATGGTGCTGGGCACAGGGACCGAGGAAGGGCACCCAGGTCCAGCTGTGAGGACCCACATCTGGTGGAGGGGCAGCTGGGTGTGGGCTGCGGGAGCTCCCCTCCCCAACTGTGTCCTCGTTGGCGGGCACTTACTTTCTTTGGGCACAAAGTGGATGAGGCGGCTCCTCACCTTCACCTGGGCAGGCTGGATCTGACACTTGCCGGGGGGTGCCCGTCTGCCAACACACAGGAGGTCATGAGTCCTGCCCTCGGAGCCTGCCCTGAGCATGTCCCTCTGACATCGCATTCCCCCTGTAGCCAGGCAGGGAGGGAGGGGCAGTGTGCCTTCAGGCCTGGGAGGGTGTGGACAATAATAGTGGTGGCCATTTATGAAGCACCTACTGTGTGGCGGGCAGCATCCCTGTGTGCTCCATGCCCAAGGCTCTATAAGATAGGCATCCCTAGGATAGGAATCGCTTAGAATGGCCTGCCAAGAGCCCACTCAGCTTCTGCATGAGGGCCGGTGGCTCACCTGAGCCACTTCTAACTCAGAGCATGATCTGTCTTCAGAACATGATCAAATGTCACCGTTCTCCTCCTGTAACCTGCCAGTCCAACTCCTGTAACTAACTGCAGCCCGAATCCTGCACGCTACCCTGGCCCCCAGCCCCCGCAGCCTTAGAGGAGGGTCTCTCTCTGCCCCTCCGGTTCCTGGATTTCTGCCGATGCAGAACCAGAGGTCCCTCTGCCTGGAGGAATCAGGGAAAGATTAAGTCCATTTAAAGAATAAAGGGGGGGGGGAGAGAGAGAGAGAGAGAGAGAGAGATAGGACCCCAGGCTGGCAGTAGAGCCAGAGATCTCGGGGCCTTGGAGGGTGGGAGAGAAAAGAATCAGAGAAGCGTTGCCAGGGCTATGAATTGGGCTCCTCTGGCATCTTTGAGGGGCACCAGTAAGGAATGGAATCCCATTTTAATTAGATTTTGGCTGTCGATATGTGAGTCTTAAATGCGACCAACCCTATTCTGGGACCGACCCACGTGGGTGCAAGACTTCAATAGATTCCACCAGCTCAAGGGGGAAACCCCAGGGGTAAAGCAGCCACGAGACATGAGGTGGCTTCCAGACAGAAGGGACTTGGGCATTTTCCCCCAGAGGCTGAAGAAATGCAACCAGGCAACACACTTCTCAAAGCCAGAGAAAGGGTGGGTTTTCTGGTTGCTCTGAACTCCAGATACTATCCACATGCTTCGCACAGACCCAGCAGGGTTTTGTTCCTCAAGGAAATTATGCAGAAAATCTTCATTATGCAAAAGGGTAGCAGATACACCAAAAAATGCCACAGCAGTTATATTTGGGTGGTCACGGATGACCCCACCCCCTCCACTCCTGGCTTCTCCATTTTCCAAATGTCCTGTCGTGGGGCCTCTATGCAATATGTCGTGAGGCAAAGAAACACATTTATTCCAAAAGAGAAAAATAAAAGAGATGAGAAGGATCAGAGAGGGAAGGAATCTAGCCTTTCCCTGGCCCCTCCCACCCACGAGACCTTGAGCAGAAAGAAACTTCCCTCTGTTGCGTGGGGATAATCAGTCAATAGCATGCTGCCCAAACTAAGAGGACAGGTCAAAGGCAGTATCTGGCATGAATCAGGTGCTCCATAAATGTGACATTTCCTTAAAGAAGCACTCTTCTTTTAAAAAATTGTAAATAACCTAAATGCCCGAGGAATGGTAAGGCAATTGCAGCACAGTGACTCAACAGAGAATTATGCAGCCGTTAAGAAGGATCCTTTGGAGGGTGATGTTTCAAGGTAGTAATGTTTACACGAAGTAGGGAAAAACGAACGAAGAAAAATGCAGTCTGCGCGTGCTCCTCCACGATGACATAAATTCTGGGCTACGCAGGTAAAGAAGGGTGAGACCTCAGGAAAACGAAAAGGGGGAGGAAAAGAGGACCTGCTTAAATTTTTCTTGATAAGTAGTTATGTCAATAATTAATAGGTTTGTGCTTTTTTTTTTTTTTAAGTGGTGAACAAGGAATGTCTGAGCAGCTCTCACAGACCAGAGGAAGCTCAGGAGACATGATGACTAAATGCAGTGTGGGAATCTGGATGGGATCCTGGAACGGAAAAAGGACACTAGGGAAAAACTAGAGAAACCCTTTTGAAAAAGTGCAGTTACCTCAATTTTTTTTAAAAAGTGTGGAGTTTAATTAACAGTAATGTTCCAATACTGTTCATAAATAGTGACAAAGATACCATGATAACCTAAGACTTCAATAATAGAGGACACTGGGTGAGGGGCTTATGGGAAACTCTGTATTATCTTTGCGACTTGTCTATAAACCTAAAACTATTCTAAAAATTTTTTTTTACTGTGATGATGGGGCCTGTGCTTATTAGCCCCCACCAGTATCTTTGACCCCCTCTTATCATGAATAGAGCTCAACTTTGAGGCTGGCAGGCCCAGCTTTGAATCCTGGATCTGCCCCTCACCAGCGGTGTGGACTTGGCTAGTCACATCCCCATCCTAGGCCTCAGTTTTCTCATCTGAAAAATGGGGATATGAATAATACCCACCTTAGGGAGTGGTAAAAAGGGGAAATGAGGCAATGGAGGTGAGGGCTCCTGGCAGACAGTAGGCGCTCAGGCAATGCAGTGGGCGGGGACTCACCTGGAGGGGTCAATCATTTTGTAGACAACCCCACGGGCCACTGTGGCACTTGGCATGCCTGTTGACATGAAGTACAGCTCCCCTTGGACAAGAAACAAGGCAAGGAGTGAGAATGCTACCTGGATATGGTCCCAGCCAGCCCCACGCCCCCAGCCCCAGGCTCTGAGATGGGCTCTCACCCCAGGAGGCAAGCCACGAGGAAACACATGCCGGATCAGGGTAGCTCTCTGGTGCCCAGAACTGGGAACGGAGCGTGAGAAGGGCATCCAGACATGCCCAGGGGCTTCTGCAGCGCCGTCTCCTGGCTGCGCCCGCTCTGCCTGGCCCCACCCAGGCTCGGACCTCCTCGCGCCCCAGCCCCATCCCTGGTCCCTGCCCGGGTTTCACGCCCAGCACGCCTCTGGGCACAAGGAGGGGCCACAGCCCAGCTCCCCCACCATTCGCTTACTGGGTGACACAGGCACGTGTGGCCCTCTGAGCCTTAGCTTCCTCATCCCAAAACAGATGCCTTCTAGGACTGTTATTAGGATTAAAAGAGCACACAGTGAGTGCTCAGTCAGTATTAGCTATTACAGCTGTTGTCACTGTCACCCAGGAGATCTGGGTCCTGCCAAGACCTTGAGGCCAGAGTCTCTCTCCACTGACCAGCAGGCAGAATACAAGCGCGGGGAGTCTCTTGTGTCAATGCTAGCCCCTGCACTCAGCCCTGAGTGCGTGCCAGCAGATCTGGGACAGCCCCACTCTGAGCCTCAGTGTCCCCACCTCTCAGGACTGCAGTGACAATGCAATGAGTGAGCTGTGAGCATCTGGCACCGTGTGTGCTCTTAAGGAACCAGAATTCTCCATTCTCTGCTCACCCCATTCTGCCTCCTGGCCCTTGCTGCCAGAGGTACTTATGTCCAGGAAATAGGCTGCATTATTCCCATCTTATAGATAGAAAGCAGAGGCTCAGAGAGGGCAAGTGACTTATACAAAGTCACACAGCTGGTGAGTGGTTAAGCCAGGCCTGGAACTCAGGAACATCTTTGCCCCCAAGCCCACACCGATTCAGGACACATGGCTGGTGGGAGGCCCAGACACAATGTGTGACTCAATGTGATACTTCAGTCATGCGAATATCTTCTGTCCTTGTTAAGAGGACAGTGGAGAGCTCTCCCAAGAATGGGGGCGGGGGTCATTTCCTCAAAAAGAGATGGAGACAGTGAGGTGAAAGCTCTGCTTGGAGGGGTGGGAGAAAGGGATGGGAGGGAGGGGTTGTAATAGGCCCACATGGTGATTATACAACCTGGCAAGCTGGTTCCTACTGGAGAGTACAAAGGCACAGCCATGAATTTGCTGTGTAGCCTCGGGCCTTCGCTTTCCTCTCTGGGCCACTTCCTGGAGAGAGGCTCTGGGCTCCCGGCTGGCTGTGCAGCCCTCCCACCTACACTCCAGCCCCTGGAGCCACTTGGCGCTCCCTGCACACTCAGCTCTCTTAGTCTGGAATGCTTTTCTCCATCGTCTTCCTTTGGCTGACCAAAGCTTAGAGCCCTGCTCTGGGAGGCCTCCAGGGGCCAGGCTGGGTACAGAGCCCCCCCTCCTCATGTCTGGGCATGAACAGTCAACTTCAGTTTCCCCATCTGTAAAGTGACAGGGATGGACCGGACACACTCCAAGCCCCTTCTTCCATGCATGGGCAGGGAGTCCCCCATCGGCACTGCCGAGTCCTGCTCAGAGCCAGGCTGCCCTTTTGGTCTCTGCAATGTGGACTGTCCCTGGAGGACACCCGGCCAGCAGAGGTCCTTGTTTTACAATTTGCAAGTATCAGAAGAACAACTAGAGAGGCGGAGGCTGGAGCCTGACGCTGGGAGAGGTTTGTTTGCATTGGACCCCAGAGCTCTGTGCCTTCCAGGGGCCGCCTGCCCAAGCTTGCCAAGGGGCTGCTCCTGAGCTGTTTGTCTCAGAGAGGCCTCCGCCTGGCTGTCCATCACTCAGTGTCACTCAGAGGGCTGAGGAAGGGCCCCTGGGAAATGCCCCTTCCAGGTCCTGCCTCTGTGTGTGGGGCGTGCATGCAAATGGGGAGGGTGGAGGAAGAGCGTCCGGCCTTCCAAAACACGTTAACCCTCTGTTGACCAAAAGAAAGGACTCTCAAGGGCCCAGTGTGCTCGGGATGGCAGTGGGGGCTGGGGCTGCCCTTTTGAAAATCTATATTCTGATGGGTATTGGTTCAACAAAGGTTTCCCAGACTCAGGCCTGGGGGCTCTGGGCACTGGGCCCTGCAGGGGACACGCCTCAAAAGGCCCCTGGCTGGGCGTTGCCCGGCAACTGGGCCAAGCATCCACTAGGCCCCCTTGGGGACCCCTAGGCTTTTGTCCAGGGACAATCCCCGGCCAAGGACAAAGGCAACAGGCTGGAGGGGATCCAGCCCCAGTGGCCCCTCGTCCTCTCCCTTCCCCCACTGTTCCTCGCATTGAAAATGCAAGTGCCTGAATGGGAGACCCACCAACAGGCAAGAAGACGGTGTCTACCCACTCTCTGAAGACAATGTGGCTTCACTGTATAGGCCCCAATTTACATTTGCCATCAGGAACCCAGGGCGGTGGAGGTCTCAGGAAGCACTCTCCCGCTACGTGGCTGCCGGTCCGCCATTACAGAGCTGCCTTTCCTGGCCTGCTAACCACCCTGGACTCTTACCCAGGTCATCACGCTATGCAGCCAGCCTTTCAGGGTGGGGGGAAGGGAAGGGGGAGGAGGGAGGCCACTGCTCCCTTCTTCCAGATGAGGAAACGGAGGCTCAGACTGGTGAGGACAGAAGCCCAGCAAGGTCTCGAGCCCACTGAGCACGTCACTCTCCAGCCTAAAGTTGATTTCAGGCCTGAGACTTCATCCCTCGAGCCCCAGGCCAGAAGGACCCCTGGGGTGGGGGGACCAGCCCAGATGGAGAGGCGTCAGGAGTGCTCACCGGCTTCGTCCTCTGCGAAGGAGATGATGTGCGGATGGTAGTTGTTGATGAGGCCAGGGAACTCGCAGGTCTGGCCACGGCCCATGCAGATCTCGCTGTACTGCCACTGGCCTGTCCCTGGGTTCTCTCGGAGGGACATCAGACGCCTGCACAGGAGGATGAGCTATGGGGTCATAGCTCATCACCTGGCATGGTGCCCAGGGGAACCCCATCCTCCAATCCATCCATCCGCTCATCTTTTCCCCACGCAATGAGGACCATACACAACTGCAGGGTCCAGTGCAAAATGAGCAGGCAGGGCCCCTTGTTCAAAGAATACTAAGAATTTCAGGACAGTGACGGCAGAGCATTAAGCCAAGTGTGGGCCTTTCTGAGGTGGGGCCCTGTGCCAGTGCACAGGCCACACAGCCATGACGCTGGCCCTGCACGCAGTCTTCACTGAGCACCTACTATGTACCAAGAAGCATGGGGACGGGGCACACAAGACCAAAAGATCAGCTTGGTTCCTGCCCCCTCAGTTCAGCTCCACCTACTGACCAGCAGGGGGCAGTCAGGAGCTGGCTTGGGCTTCAGAACCCTCAAGGCTGGTGCCCAGGAGCATGTGTGCACTTTAGAGCTGCCGCCACGTCAGAGCACGACATGGAGGCTGGGCATCTCCAGGGGATGTTGATCTGGCCCCTTGCTTTGGTCTCCACCTGTCAGTTACCCACTGATATACTTCTAGCTCCCGCTCAGCTGTCCCCTCCTCTGGAAAGCCCTCCTGACTGCCCCCATGTTGGGCTTCTCCAGCCTGTGCACAGGCTGTCTGGGGCTGGACTAGAGAGGACTGAGAGTTTGCCTGTCTCCCTGACTCGGTACGAGGTACTCTTCAACTCTGGCCCCGGCACCTGACCCAGCAGATGGGCTGGCAAAGTTAATTGAATCTCTGCGGTCAGGTGACTTGGGTACTCCTGGGGGAGGGCACAAGGGGGATAAGTGAATTCAGGGTAAAAACAGAGGCTTCATCTAGAACCCATCTTCCGGATGGCATAGCTGAGTCCCAGAGGCAGACCCCAACGGAGGGGCGGAGCTGAGAGAAAGATCCAACACCCAGAGGCCCAGGTCAGGGCTCTGTCTCAGCTCTAGCTGCAGATATGCTGGCCACACACCCACCCGGGTCAGCAACCTGCAAGAGGTGAGAATGCCCCTGCCAGCCTCCAGCTCCCCTATTTCCTGATTTTCCCTCCTGAGGAACAGCTGCCCTCACGTGGAGAGTCTAGCATGGTGATAATCAGGAGCACCCAATACTGTGCGCACACTAGACTCTAAGTGCCGTGTGCGTATTAACTGACTTGGTCCTCAGACAGCCGTAGGACGCAGGTGCTATTATCATCTCCATTTTGCAGATGAGGAAACTAAAGCCCAGAGAGGTGGAGGAACTGGCTCAGGGTCACATGGCTAATAAGTGGGCCAGGATTGGAATCCAGGTGTTCTCGGCTGCACTTTTAAGCATCATGCCAGGTATATATCTTCCCTGTGCCTCCCTGGCCCTTAGTTTTCTCCCCTGTACAATGGGGGAGTGAGGCGGTCATGAGGCCCCATAAGCTCCCGCGGGGAAGGAAGGCCTGACCCAGCAGGTTTGCAGGGTATGCTCTTTTCCCCTCCAGAACCTGTTTAGGGTGTGATACCCCCACCCACACCTTCTAGGATTTCCGTAGGTGGAGGTGGCACTGCCATAGAGCGTGGGAATCAGGCGGCAAAGCTCCAGGGGTCCCCATGGTCAGACCTGGTTTGGGGCCCCAGCTCCCCCCTCCCCAGCAGGGTGGCTCTCTGGCCTCTGCTGGACCAATGCTCCCAGGGGCCCCGTCCAGCTGGTGCAGTGACTGGTCCTGTCTACCCTGGGGTGACCCTAAGCCTGTTTAGAAAGCTGTTCATGTTCCCGGGACCGTGCTCCTTTGCCCTCCCAGCCCTCTAGAACTGCTGTCAGGCCACTTACCCGCTCATGAAGTCACCGAAAATATAGAGGCCGTTCAGATTGGGGTACTCGCAGCCGCGGTACACATAGCCCCCCGTGACTGACTTGCCCAGTTTGTGTGGATAGGCAAATATTGGCAGCACATCATCTGCGGGGTGAGGAGAAAGTGGGGTGAGTCTTGGGGGGAATCCCCTCCCCCACAACAGAACTTCATGGGTGGTCCTGAGTCTTATTGGGCAAAGGTATATGACATCACCAGGAAGGCTCAAGATGGGGCCCACATCACCCAGGGAGGGAGGTGCGTACAGCTTACAAGGTGCATAGGACAGCATGCGTTGGGGTGGGAGGGGAGAGGGAGGAAGCGAGGAGCCTCCCAGGAGAATTGGGGAGGGGAGACGAGGCGAGAGGAGGTCCTGGGTGGGGGTTCGAGGGGTCCGGGAGGGGGGCATTGGCGCATGTCCCGTGGGTGGAGGATGGATCTGGGATCAGGGGGTCCCCAGGGGCCGTCTCGTTGAGCCTCGTGCAGCCACCGAGGGAGGCGCTGGAACACAGCCGTGGGGTGAAGGGGTTCAGATCCGAGAAGGGTCCCGGGGGCGCGCAGAGCGGGGGGGGCGGCGGTCACCGAGGGAGGCGTTGGCGCACAGCTTGCGGTCATAGCACTCGAAGCCCTCGCGCGCGCGCCAGCCGTAGTTGCGACCGCGCTCCACCAGGTCCACCTCCTCGAACTTGTTCTGGCCCACGTCGCCGCAAAAGAGACGCCCGCGGCCCGCGCCCGACGCCGGGTCGCCGCGGTCGAACGAGCATCGCCACATGTTGCGCACCCCCAGGGCGTAGACCTCGGGCCGCGCGGCGGGGTCGTCCACGAAGGGATTGTCGGGCGGGATGCGGTAGAGCGGGCCGCGCTCGTTGCGGTCCACGTCGAGGCGCAGCACCTTGCCCAGCAGCGCCGACCTGCGGGCCGGTGGGAGACGGCGCCGGCTCGGAGTCGCCCTGCGCCCGGGCTCTCTAGCACCGCGGGGCAGGTACAGGGGCCCGGGCCCGGGGCAGAGCCAGGGGCAAGGCACGCCCTGGGCTGTGGGTTCGGAGACCAGGGGTTCAGTCTTCCTCAGCTACTTACCAGCTGGGTAACCTCCTTCATTCATTCAGCCTTACTATGTGCCAGGCCCTGTGCCAAGCACTGGACATGATACCATCTATGGCGGCAGTTCTCAACCTTCCTAATGCCGCGACCCCTTAATACAGTTCCTCATGTTGTGGTGACCCCCAACCATAAAATTATTTTCGTCGCTACTCTATAACTGTAATTTTGCTACTGTTATGAATCGTCATGTAAATATCTTTTTGTTTTCCAATGGTCTGAGGCGACCCCTGTGAAAGGGTCGTTCGACCTCCAAAGGGGTCGCGACCCACAGGTTGAGAACCGCTGCCTATGGCCTCGTTCAGGCCACACAACAAACCTTTTAGGTAGGGGGTTACTAACGGGATCCCCATTTTACAGATCGGACAACTGAGCTCAGAAAGGTCACGTAAGTGCCCAGTTGCCACACCGCTAGTAAATATGTCCAGGCTCCAGTCCAAGGTGCCTGGAGGTAGAAACCCAAAGTTCATCACACACTTATCTAACCTCCTCAGGCCAGGCTGTGTCCTCCACTGTACTATGATGATGGTCCCTGTCTTTCCTGCTCTCTTACAGGGTTGTGCTACAGGGTGAAAATGAATGCTCCTAGAAAAATGACTTGTGTGTACAGTTTTCTTCCAGCTCCTAACACAGTGCCTGGCACATAATAGGTGTTCAATAAGTGCTTGCTAAGTGAATGAATGAATGAATGAAATCAAAGTCAAGTGCACCATACAGAGTACAGGTCAGGGCTAGGATGGGGAGACAGAACACTGCAGATCTTCTCAGGAGATGGGAGGCGGACTTCTTGCCTTCTCTTTCACACCTCCCCCACCCCAGGCCATTGCAGGCAGAACTACAGCACGCCAGAGAGCGGACAGGCCTCGGTGCTGATTCTGTTCACCCCACACTCTACACTCCCATCCCTACCTCAAAGATCAGGCAACCCAGATTCTGAGAGGGGGACCACTTCCTAGATCCCCCAGACAGCTCTGAACGGGAAGCCGTGCCACTCCACAGCGCAAGGCAACGTCACCTTCTTCGGCCCCTGGAGCGAGGAGACCTCAGGACGTGCCCTCCAGAGCCACACAGAGCAAGTGTGCAGCCCTAACCTCCACAGAGCTCCTGAGGGTGAGTAGCTTGTGGGTTTCATTCATCACATGACAAAAGTGACACATGATGGGGGAAATCCGCATTGTGCTTGAAGATGGGAAGCACACTGGGGAGCCCTGTTTCGTCTGTGATTGTTGATGCACCTACATAAGTAATGCATGGGTTTTCCCTCGCTCTCACTCAGCATGTTGGTGACTCCCTTCAGGCTGCTTTTCAAGGCAGGACTGGCGGGTTTGCACATTTGATGCAATTGTGCCCATCATTCGCACACAGCATCAGCACCCAGGCGTTTACCTCCTTAGAGACATCTCATAAGTGTCCTCTTTAATGGTGATAAAACGCTCGCACCCACTAGAGTTCCCACAGTTGATCCCCTACTGCGGACGTTTAGGTTTTGCCCAATGGAACCCTGTCGCGTGCTCCAGCCCACCGAGTACCAAGCTGCAGACTACAGCCCGGAGCCACACCACACACCAGCTTCCATATGTACGTGGGCAAAAGTCATAGCGGCAAAATAATGTTTTAAGTTCTGTCCAATTATCCACAAATCCTTAATTTCTATTTTCTCAACTTTATCTCTAAACACATCCCAAACATGAGAAAGCTGCACTGACTCTTACACTGTCACATATGAAAGCACAAGTCACAAATGGTGAACACTTTAATTACTGTAATCAGCATCTGACTCGCTATTTTTACTTTCTGGGCTAAGGGGGTTTTTATCATGTTGGCCAAGAGAGTGGAAAAGGCTGTCCTGAGACTGCTAGATAGCCTCATCTACATCACAAGGCTCTGTGTGTGTGTGTGTGTCTGTCTGTCTGTTTGTCTGTGTAAAGGAGTGGAATGATGGCAGGCCATCTGCTCAAGCCAACAAGTGAGTAACTGAGAGCAAGATTAAGCTTCAATTTCTGGGCCATCGTGGGTGACCCCTGGGGCAGAACAGCCACTTACCCATACAACCCTGCTCCAACCAGCTCACATGCCCCACTTGGTCTGAGAAGCACCCCTTTGCTTCCTCTGGTTCCAGCAGGAGTGGGCTGACTTCAGAGAAAATCCTATCTTCCCAGAGGCTCTCTGATGTCACTTGTCATGACAAGTGGGTGCTATGCCTGGCCCTCAACAAACATGATTGTCTTTAGTCCTCATGATAAGCCTCCCCATGGAGATTATTATTATTCTCCTTTAGCTGAGGAGAGGCAGTGACCTGACTGAGTCCCCAGCTGGCTAGCTGCAGGCTAAGCCGGGGTCCAAGGCCCTTTTTGCTGCCCTCCACTGCATGGCTGAGGAGGTAACCCCTCCAGGAGAGTATGCAATCCAGGAGTATGTAAACCAGCCCACCAGCCAGCCAAAGCAGGACATACTTGTTTTGGGCATTTCCAAACTTTCCAAAGGGGTCTCCGGCCATCCCGCCATCTCCGGTAAAGATGTAGAGGTACCCATCGTCCCCAAAGAGCAGCTGCCCCCCGTTGTGGTTCGAGGCTGGTTCTTCAATCTCCAGGATTATCCTAAAAGAAGATAAGCCAGCCTCCAGCTGCCGAAAACAACCTCAGCCAAAAACACAAAACAAGATCACAGCAATACAACCTCCTCTCTCTCAGATGCCATTTCACAGTTTTGGAAAGACGTTTCTTATCGTTTATAGCAAATGGTCTTTACAAAGATCTGTTCGGCTGGGCAGGGATAATTTACTCCATGTGTTAACAAGGAATTGGAGGCTCAGGGGGTTGAGGAACTTGCCCAAGGTCACACAGTCCATAGGTAGGAGAGCTGGGACTAGAACTCAGGTCTGCTAGTTCTGGTCTAGAGCTTTTTCTACTGCTCCCCACTGCTAGTACCTGTCCTGCTTTAATCATGCAAAACGGTTGACCACCAGTCACTGGCACAACTGGTTTCTTCATCTTACCTACCCACATACCAGCCATGTAAGCTGAGCACTTTCTACACACTCCATTTGTTATCTACTGTAACTTTGAAGGAGGTGTGCTGTGTCACCTCCACACCCACCTGTCAGCAACCTCCATTACTGCCGGCCAGCTGGCTTCCGGTTAGGGTTTGCCAATGGAGAGTAGAAGGCGAGAGGAAAGGAGGAGCCCTGTTTCCCTGGCTTCTGGCTCTGCCTCCAGGAGCAGTGGTTGCAGAGATAGCAACAGTGGCTGGTGAGTGCAGACACCTGGGCTTCGGCCCGGACATCTTGGTACCGGGAGTAGGAAACTCAGCAGCACAGGCCTTGTCCCTCTGGTTCTCTAGCCCATGAGTGGTAGCAGCCTCGTGCAGTTGCTAATCTCTAGGTAACTTGACCTTCCCCTTGTCCTTCTCCAGCCTTCCCAACACCTTTGTAGCCCAGTCACTGTATTAAATCCCCTCTTACTGAAGTGCTTAGGCTGGTTTAGATTTTCCAGCATTGGTCACTGACTTACTAATCCCTTATTAATACAGACAAGAAAAACCAAGATACAGAAAGGTCAAGAGCTTGAACCCAGGACTTTGGGTCTTCAGAGCCAAGAGCAAAAACCTTTCCATGCGAGGCACACATGACTTGGTGAGCCATACAGAGCCCCAAACTCCAGGTCCTCCATGGAGAGGACAGCTTAGACTGTTGGTTTGTCCAACTCCCTTTGGTATCCCAGCCCTGGGAACTGAGACTGACAGCTGACTCAGGAAAGGATGACCTCTCATTCCTGTCCCTGCCCTGAGCTAGTCAGGCCTACTCCTCCCCCGACACGAGTCAAGTTCTAGGCTTGTACTTGTGAAGTCCCCACAGGACCCTCGATGAACGCTGACTCTAAACTGTGTTCATTTGTAAATGTTGTGTTGCCCCTTCAGTCTTTATCAGGAATCCATTTTTAAACATCACTGTTGAAGACACGTCCGTTCTGTCCCTCTGTCTCCCCTCTGTGAGAGCCATGTGATCCACTTAGTCTCTCTTGGAGAACTGGCTGCACAGCCTCGAATAAGATCATAAGAATTACGTTTTCTCCTTTTACTCTGGCTGCCAGGAAGCCCATAGGCAAAATCACTGCTACATGATAAGATCCACATTAGCTTAACCAGCATGTTCGATTCCTTCTCCTTTGTATACTTTCAATGTCAAGATTTTAGTTTTATCAAGTACGTGATGTCTTGTTCTTTGCCTGTTGGCCCTCAGATCTAGTCAGTCCTGGCTCTCCCCTCCCCGTTCTCTACTTCAGGCGCCAGTTCCTAAAAACGACTTCTTTGCTGGCTAGATTCAGCCAATGACGGCATTGGCAGGAGACTGGACGGCGGGAGAAGGGGAGAAGTCAGGGTGTTTCTCCCCATCTCTCTCTCTCTCTCTCTGCTTCAGGCAGCATCTTGGCAATAGCAGCACCTTCTCCCTGGATCCAAGGCCCCCTGCCAACGCCCACCGTGGCTGCAGCTTCCACTGAGTGGCCCCAGCTCTGGGGCTCTAGTCACCCCACCTTCTCACTTTGTCCTCCAGCCCAAGTGGTGGAGGCAGCTTCCTTCAGCTGTTAAACTCAGAGTTGCCTCACTTCTTCCCCAGGTTGCTCTGCCATCATGTCCAACACCCCAGTAACTAATTCCCATAGCAAATTCTGCCTACGAATCACCTGGTACAGGGTTCATTTTCCTGACAGACCAGGGTTCCAGCTCAGGGTTCATTTTCCTGACAGACCAGGGTTCCAGCTCTGGCTGTGTGACCTGCCAGGTCACTTCACCTCTCTAAGCTTCCACTCCCTCGTCTATAAAATGGGGGAAGTAATACTAACCTAACTGAACTTTATGAGAACCAAATAAAAGGAACCACCTAAAGCGCCTGACCAGGACTCAGGACTTGATCCTGTGATATCTGCTTGGCAGCTGTCCCTCCCCTGACCCCAGAACATGGGGTTCAGCCCCCTCCCCGGGGTGATATTCAAAACGTTAATCAACCTGAGCGGCACACAGCATGAATTGGCTGGGTCATACTGGCCGAATTTCAGCCCTGCCCCCCGGCCCTGGCCCGGCTCCCCAGGGAGGCCACCTCTCAGAGTCGTGGTCCACGGTGTTGGCGTCATCCTCCGAAACCCTGAACTCGCTGATGCGGATCCACTCGTCGAAGTCGACCCCCACGGAGTAGTAGACGTAGAGCTTGCTGTTGTGCCGGAAACGGGGGTGGAACGCAATGCCCAGGAAGCCTCGCTCATCACCCTCCCAGGGCGAGGTGAGCACGGCCTGACTGATGTTCAGGAAGGGCTTCTCCAGCCGCGAGCGGTCGGGCAGGTAGGCCCACACCAGCCCCACCTGCTCAGCCACAAAAAAGCGGTGGGTGCCGTCCTGGGCGTGGACCATGGCCACGGGGTTGCGCAGCCCGTTGGCCACCTCCTCCAGGCAGAGCTGCAGGCAGCCCTTGGCGTCGGCCACCACGCGGCCCAGGTTTGAATTGAGGTTCTGGTTGACCAGCAGGTATGGGAAGCAGTAGTCTGTGTCATCCAGGGTCAGGTAGCGGCAGAACTTGGCACGGTTGCCCTCCAGCGCCCAGAGCTCACGGTCCGGCGAGAGGTGGCGGAACAGGCCCCGGCAGGTCTGCCACATGTCCAGGCAGTAGTCCTCGCAGAGCCCGGGCACCGTCCGCAGGGGCGTGGACGGGTCCTCGGCATCGTACAGATGGGCCGCATAGGGCGAGCATTCCTGGGAAGAGAGGGACGGCTCAGGGATGCTTTGCAGTGGCACGTACCAGCTGTGTGACCTTGGGCAGGTCACCCTACCTCCTAGCAGCGGTT
Organism: Hipposideros armiger; assembly: GCF_001890085.2. Taxonomy (NCBI): domain Eukaryota; kingdom Metazoa; phylum Chordata; class Mammalia; order Chiroptera; family Hipposideridae; genus Hipposideros; species Hipposideros armiger. Next base: position 4,753,040 of record NW_017731393.1, read on the forward strand.
CTCCACCTGTGGGTCGTGACCCCTTTGGGGGTCTAATGACCCTTTCCCAGGGGTCGCCGGGTACTCGTATGTGGGTGTATCTGCATGTGGGCCTGGAGACGGATGGAGGAGCAGTGTCTTGGTTCCTAAGACCATCGAAAATATGTGTTTTCCAACGGTCTTAGGCAACCCCTGTGGAAGGTTGAGAACCACTGTCCTAGAGCCTCAGGCTGCTGATCTGTGAAATGGGAACCAGTCCACCCGTCTTTTAGCAGGATTAGTCGCAACTACAGCAGCAACGACAACAGGCCTCAGGTCTCCTTGCCTTCATCCTTTCTCTCTTGCCTAACTTTTGTTAGACCACAACTATGACTATCAATAATAACGATGACATCAGCAGCTCCTCTTGAGCACCTACTGTGTGCCAGGGGGGCCTGAGGTAATTTTATATACTTTCTCTTTTAATATGATGCCTCCTTTGCTTTGTTTAGCTCCCAACTCAGGGCCATTTTCTCAGAGAGGTCTTCCCTGACCACCCTCCACCACCCCTGTTTCCGCCTGGCCTCCGACTCAGCTTAAAAAAGAAAAAAGCAACCCCTTAACATGTCTTGATATTATAACCAAAATAATGCATTTACATGTTTATTGTCTATCTTCCTCAGAACACAAATTCCATGAGGGCAGGAGTGTAGCCTGTCTTGGTCACTGCCCCGTCCCAGAGCCTGGGGCAATGCCCAGTACATACGCAGTGGGCTCCTGGTAAGTACTTAGGGAAATTGCTGAATGCTGACTTGCCTGACCAACCCTTAATGGTGAATAAGTGCTCCTACCCCCATTATTCACTTAATCCTCACAAGAGCCCATGAGGGGGAGAGTGCTACAGATGGGGAGACTGAGGCAGGCCCCCCCCCAAGTGTCATTCAGTGCCATTCAGTCAGCTTGGAGGAGTCTGGGCTTGGTCTCATGCCGAGCCCACTCCCCCAGCACCACGGAGGCTGGCACCTGTATGTGTACGTGTGTGAGTTGATAAGGCCCATGCCCGCACATGCCCCTGCGCCTTGGACCCATCCCCAGGCACAGCCCTGGGGCTGTCGCCTCTTCTGTCAGCTACCAGAGCAGTTTTTCCATGAGATGAAGAAATTGGACCCCCCTGGGGCACCTCTTCAGATCGTCTCAGCCTCAGTGGCTCCCATTCTAGCTCTGCTGGGCGCTAACTTCACAGGGTTAAACCCAACAGCTGTGGCTCACCCCTTGCCCCCCACCAAGGGCTTCCCCATTGATGAGATGCTCTGGACCCCATTCAGTGCCCAGGTGGGCATGATTTGGAATGTGGGGAGGTAATGCCCCAGGGACGAGCCTTTGACCCCTGGGACGAGGGAGCTGACAGCTGAATTGCCCACCAATGGTCCTGATTCACAGTTTATATGGTTTCCTGGCAACGTGAGCCCGCAGGTTCAAGCATCAGTCACACTTAGCAGCAGCCAGCTGGGAACAACATCCTCAACTGGGCTCTCCCTCCTCCACATCACTCCTGCTTCCGGGTCCACCCACCCTAATAAAGAAATAGCCCATGAGCTTTGCCCCAGGTTCTGCTTTTGGGAACCCACGTGGAGGCAACAAACCTGACCAGGCCTCTCCCCGCTTCAAGTCTCCAGCACCCGCCCTCTGAGAGCTGAGAGCTGAGAGCCCACCCCACCTCCCACCTCCCCCGAGCCTGAGAGCCAAAACATACCCCGACACTCACTGATCCCTGATCCACTCTGCCCACAGCGTCCCCGGAGCTCTGCCATCAGCTCCCATCCCCACTGTTCCTGCTTCCTGCCCACCTTCCATTTGCTGACATTTTCACCTCTGAGCCTTAGTATGCGCTGTTCCCTTTGCAGGCACACCCTTCCCTTGTAGGCAGAATTCTATTCAGCCTTAAATAATAACCATGGCCACTGGGGAATAGCAACAGCTCCTCGGTATTCAGGCAGACTGTGGGCCAGGACCGGGCCGGGTGCTCTAGTGAATCCAAATTTCCTCCTTGAGGCAACAGCAGGCAGGAGGTATGTCCCTGTCCCCATTGTACAGATGGGGAAGCAGCGACTCTGAGAAGGAAGCCACTGACCAAGGTCACATGCCAGAGTGGACGGGCTGGGGCTGGCAGGCAGGAGGGAGAAGCGGAGTATTTCCCAGCTCCACTGGCTGGCTGCTACCTGCCCACCCCCAAAGCCTAGTTAAGTGCCCCCGACACCATCTTCCTTGCACCCCACCTGCCCAGAGCAGAGTCCCCAGCTCCCCAGGCTCTCTAAGGACCTCCCTTGGTCAGAGCCCCTGACAAGAATAGATGTAATATTTATGTCTGTGTCTGACACACACACTCGCCCCATCATGAGCTCACCAGGCCAAGGCCAGCTCTGACTCAGCTATGGGCCCCCAGAGGCCTCAGCGTTGCTCTTCCCGCAGGAGGGGAGGTGCTGACAGCTGCACGTTCCCCCCTCACCGGCAGGGCCCGGCCAGGTTCCAACAGGAGGCCTCCAGGGGCAGCAGTGGCAGGCTGCCCCCTCTTGGCTATGTTCTCAGGCTCCAGGCCAGGGGCCACTCCCTCCCGTTACATGATTGTGGCTTTTGGTCACACCACAGTCTGTGTTCCTGGCCACCCCCACACACACACACTGCTACTGTGGAGCCGACGGCCACTTGGTGATGTGTACTTAGAGGTTCTGTCAGTCACTGTCCCAGGCCCAGATGGGGACACCACATTTCACATGCTCCGCTCTGCTGACAAGCGGGCCAGACGGCCAGGTCCAGCCTGTGTGCAGTGCCACCTCTCCCACCACGGGTCCCCCAGAGCCTCCTGGAAGGACAGCCAGCGGCTGTGGGAGGACCAGGGAGGGTCTGTGTGCACACACGCCTCATTTAATCTTCATGAGGTAGGGTCACTGTGACTCCTACTGTGTAGATGAGAAACTGATGCTTAAAGGTCACACGTCAAGAAGTGGCCAAGCCCGGGCTCAGACCCAGGCCGCATGACGTCCAGACCAGTGCTCTTTCTAGATTAGTCAGCAACGTCTCGTTCAACAGCCGTTTACTGGGCACTGACTGTGTGCCAGGCACCATCCTTGGCTCAGAGACACAGTGGGGAGCAGATCAGACTTCTAGAAACCAGTCTGAGTGCCCTCCCCTCATCGAAGCCCAGCCTAGAACTGAAGAGGGAGTAAAGGAGCATCTCCAGGGAGCTCGGCAGGAAGTTTAGCATCCACACATCAAAACTCTAGATCTGGTAGGCCCTTGCTCGTGGCCTATGTACTTTTACTTACAGTGCAAACCTGCTGCTCAGACCTAAACAGTCCAGAAGCTGGAAATGACAAGAGGGTACAGTGATTGCTGCTGACAAGGAAGACAGTCAGAAGCTAGCCTCCGAGTGGCCAGTGGGGGCAGGTGGCAGAAAACCCGTGGAAAGCAGACCCAGAATCATATTGCTCAGCTGCCTGGGCCATTCAACCCAGGGGCAAACAGCCTGCCCACCTCACTGCCCCAAGGCTGCCACCGTGCAGTCACTGACACTCATGACTCATGGTCCTGAGTCCTGAAGGCTTCTTATGTCCGCCACCCATTCTTTAGGAAGACTGAGTCTCTGTGCATAATGTTCTCTTGTAGGATGTTCCTGCCTCGCCCACTTCTGCATCTGGAAAACTCCTATTCATGACTCAAGGCCCAACTCAAACGTCTCTTCTTACTTCTCCATTCTCCCAGGGCCCTGACTCTTCCCTGGCCCTTGTAGATGCTTTCACAGCCCGCTGTATCTCAGACACAACACTCACCAAATTGTAATTCTGTAGCTAGTCAGGTGACCTCTCCACTTCTGCTGTCACATTACCATTGCCAGAGATGGCTCAGCTGGTCTGCTTAGCTAGGATTTAATTATCTCTGTGCATGTCTGTCCACCCCCATGACTATGGGGCCCAAGGCTCAGCACACAGGGGGGCTTCAAGAAAGCAGGCAAGGGGCCAGCCAAGTGGCTCAGTTGGTTAAGAGCATGAGCTCTGAGCAACAGGGTCGCTGGTTCCATTCCCACATGGGCCAGTGAGCTGCACCTGAGCTGAGCTGCCGCTGAGCTGCCAACAGGTGGCAGGATGGCTTAGCTGGTGAGAGTACATGCTCTTAACAACAAGGTTGCCAGTTGGACTCCCGCATAGGATGGTGGGCTACTCCCATCCGCAACTAAGATTGAACATGGTGCCTTGAGCTGAGAGGCCGCGAGCTGCAGACTGGGATCTGGATGGCGACTGGACTTGGAGCTGAACTAGCTGCGCCCTCCACAACCAAGATTGAAGGACAACAACTTGGCTGTTCCCCTTCCCCAATTCCCCAACATTGTCCCCCTTCCCCAATTCCCCCAATAAAATCTAAAA
>NW_017731393.1:4757430-4760102 GCF_001890085.2 Hipposideros armiger
AAAAAAAAAAAAAAAGAAGGCAGGCAATACGGCAAAGTGATTAAGGGAAGGGCTTTGGAGTCAGGGCACACTAGAAACTGAGTCTACTATTCCCTGTGTGACCTTGGGCAAATTCCTTAGCCTTTCTGTGCCTACGTCCTCATCTGTAAAAGGGGAAAGGAATTCCAACCTCACAGAGTTGTTGGGAGGAATAAATTGATATGATGCACATGGTTCTTTGTTCAGTAAATGCTCAAACAATATAGGCTATCAAGATGTAACTTAATGTTCCTTCCTCCTGGAAGCCTTCCCTGACTTTTCCAGGGAAAGTGTGGCCTTTCCAAGAAAGCCCCAAAAAAGGGCCTGAAGGGTCTAGGAAGGACAGTTGCCCTCTGGCTAAGGAGCTATTCTGGGCATTTGGAGGAGTCGTGGGTGCCAGATGGGGGCAGGTTCTGGAGGGGACTGTGGGTGCAGGCATGTTTTTGTGGTCTCTCTCTCCTGTCTGGAGTCCATCTCCCCGAGGCAGATGTGAATGTCTGAATGCCTGCTGTCCTTGACTAAAACTTGTAAATAAGGCACCTTGGCAACCTCCCCTGGTGGTGGAAATCAAGAGGCGCTGAACTCAGACACAGCCTTGGCTCACAGACAGTACAGTCATCCGGCCAGGGCTCTCCCACCCTCCCACAAGGCCTCGCCAGGGAAACCATGATGCAGTCTCCACTGCCCTCTCCAAGCTCACTCCAGACATGAGGTCACTGGCAGAAAAGCCTGGGGTGAGATGCGAGCAGCCATTCCACCAACGGTTGCTCAAAGCCAGGCCATGCTGGGAAGGTTCCCAAGAAAAGAGGGGAGCCTCTTGCCAGGGGAGGTAGCAGAACTGACCCTTCCCTTCCTCTTCCTCCTCCACCTGCTGAGCCTGCCACATAGTAAGTGCTCAATCAACAGATGTGGAGTGAATGCATGAATCCCACTATGTGATCAGGGGTGGTAAGGCCACAGGACCTGGCCCCAAGAAACCCCCCAGGCAGGTGAGGGAGGCAGACGCTTGATCAGACCATTCTAACTCCGCTGGGATGCACAGTGGGGGCTCCCCAGGGCCCCCCATTTGCTCCTAGCCCCTCATTTCCCACCCAGATGGTCTGCTCACATTAGCAATGAGCACAGTCCACGTGCCCACACCATGGCCACCACGGGGCTGTGTGACCCTCAAGCAAGTCCCTGCCTCTCTAGACCTTCACTGAATCAGCCTCGGGGCCTGACTAGGTCCCCAGCCAGGTCTGGGCAGCTAGTGGGGGCCAAGGAGGCACTAGAGAAATCCAGCTGGAATTGCACACTGAGCCCCTTGTATATGTCATCTAGCCTGCATGGAAACCCTGGGGGCAGCTAAGATTGCCCCATTTTAAGGATGATACAACTAAAGTGCAGCAGTGACCTGCCCAGGGTCACACAGCTAGGAAGTGGCAGCGCCAGGATCAAATCCTGGTCTGACTCTAAGCCAGCCATCCTGCCCGTCCCCAAAGCACCTGCCCTACTGGCTGAAGGCTGGGACACTGCGCTAACCATGCAGGACACCTCCAGCTCGCAGTTCCCTCATTGCCCAGGTGCTGGGACAAGGCCAGCCTTAGGGCTTAATGGCCTTGACCCTTACCCACCCTGTTCGGGTCAGGCATTCGGAATCAGACCCAGGCAGGAATAAAATGAACAGCGAATGCACAACCTAGTGTGAAGAGAAGCTGGGGTTCTGTCCTCAGAGGGGAGATGGGGACAGCTTTCACCAAAAAGGTGTTCCTCAGGTGGTCTTGAAAGATGAGAGAGCCTCTGCCTGGTGGAGGAGCCATCCTAGGGAAAGGTCACAGCACCAGCAGAGGTGGGGCCCAAAGCCTCCTGGGCATCCAGGCCTAGGGCTCCCCGAAGGTCTGAGAGTCCTGGAGGGACTCTGAGACTGCTCTCTGGAGGCAGCGGAAGAACCCTCATTGGGAGCATTGTCCCCCCCCCACCACCACCACCACCTCTCTTCGAACTCAAGGCCAGTTCATTGACCATGCCCCCGCGCAGGCCCTTCGGCTCCCCTCTCGCCGGGGGCAACGCCAGGGAGCGCTGAGCGGCACAAAGGCTTCCCACCTGGTTCCCCAGCAATTGAGCGGGAGGGATCCTTGGGCCGGGGCACTGGGAGATCCCGGGACAGAGGAGCCCCTAAATGCTGAGGAGTGATGACATCATCTGTCCGGACTCCTGCTTTAGGAGGGGAAACTGAGGCCGAGAAAAGGCCCAAGTCACAAAGCCAGTGAATGGCAATGCCCTGGCCGTCCCAGGACGCCTGTTCCCCCCGCTCTGGCCCGAATTACTCCCGCGGGGGCCTCGGGGTCCAAAGCCCACTGCCTATCCACGATCCTCGCCCAGGGGTGCTGCCACCGCCGCCGCCCCGCGCCCGCGCGCCCTCCCGCCGCCCCGCGCCCGCTCACCTGGCACAGCAGGTCGAGCGCGTAGCCGGCGCACGCGGCCCACACGCCGGCGTCCACGCGCGCGGCCAGGGCCCCGAAGCGGTCGGCCAGCGCCGCGTCCTGCTCGGGAGCGCAGCAGCCGAAGGCCGAGTACTGCGCGCAGAAGCGCAGCGGCTGCGGCGGCCGGAAGGGCGGCCTGAAATCCAGGCACTGCGGGTGCGCTGCTGTCCGGAGCACCCGCAGAGCCAGCAG
>NW_017731393.1:4760192-4785054 GCF_001890085.2 Hipposideros armiger
CCCGCCATGCCGCCGCCGCCCCGCTCCGCCTCGGCCCGGCTCGGCCCCCGGGGAGCCGCCGGCCGCGCCCTGAGCGCCCGCCTCCCGCCTCGCCGGCACCCTCCCTGGGCGATCGCCGAGCGGGGAAGGGGCGGGCCACCCCACAGGGCCTCGGGTTTGGGAGACCTGCCCTGTGAGGTAGTCCCCTCTGGTGCGGGACACCCTGGAGGGACCGAAGGAAGAGTCGGAACGCGGCACAGCCTCTGTTCCCGCCGCGCTGGTCCGGCAGCCTCTTCCTCCTAGACCCAGAACCTTTCCAAGTGCAATGGCAGTGGCCTGGCCTCCTGGGGCCCCTGGTGCGGACTGTGTTTCCCGTTCTGCTGGGGACACAGCTTCCTCCCTCAGGCGCTCTTTAGCCCAGGAGCCCCGGGAAGGAGGCCTGGACTCATGGGTTCCAGTCCTACCTCTAACCAGGCCAGGGGAGGGTCGCCATGGGGACAATAGCTGGGAATTCTCAGGAAATCACCTAAACATGGGGGTGCAGCCTTACAAAGGGCAGGCGTTGTTGTTGCTCCGGGAATCACAAGTAGAAGTGAAACCTTGGCCAGGGCTGGGGAGGGAGGCCCGGCAGCCTCCGGAGTCCACCCTTGGTCCCCACCACGGGCTTGTCTTTCTTCGCTCCTGAGCCGGCAGACGGCCACAGCCCAGGACTGCGGGGCTGTTCCCTCCCACACTGCATGCCTCCCGGGTGGGCCTCCAGCTCTCCATCCTGCAGCTCCGGGCGCAGTTTCTGCCCTATACCATCCCCCTGGGGTATGGATCCCATTCTACAGACGAGGGAACACGGGGTAGAGAGTCAGGAGCTTGCCCAGCTCACATAGCAAGCTGGTACTTGAGAGCACAAGCATCTCCATTTCTGCTCTGACACACAAGCAGCTTGGAAGCCGTCACTCCTCTCTGCCAATAGGAAAAAAGCTGAACAAACTGAAACTGAAAATCAATGACTTTTCTTAGACCCGTTACAGAACTGACTTCTGAGGGTCCACCAATACCCCAAAACCTGGAGAGACAAGCAAAATCCAGTCTCAGTCAAGATCTGCTCATCAGGAGCAGAAATTGCTGGAACCATAAACTGGTAGGATGGCTAAAATGGGAATTTTGATGAATTGCTGGGGGCCGAGTGTGCACTAGTCTGAGACTGAGAAACTCGGGGTAGGGGTGTTCACAATCTAAAGGAGGGGGGCAAAGTTTTGTGATTTTTACCTCCAGAAACCCTCTCCCCTCCAACTCTTGCAGGGGGAGGGAGAAAGTCATCATTGTGAAATATACTTACAGCATTCTCCATAGCAAAGGCAACTCTCCAGGGGAAATTGCTTTCCCAGAACCTATCCACCCTGAGGGAAGGCATTTGCCCAAATCCAGCCCCCTCTAATCTTCCCGTCTTACGTCTTACGTAAGAGAGAAACTAAGAAACACTGGTGAATGTCACAGCCCAGGGACATACGATTTTGGAATATTTCACCTCTCAACTCCTTACTACCACCTCAAAAGGCCTCCAGTATAGTAGCAGGGTTACAGCTCCAAGAGCTACAAGACACACACTCTATTGAAGGAGGGGTTCTTAGGGGACCTCAAAGACAACGGGAGAATTGAGGACACCAGAAGAATTTGCAGCCACTAGCTCCTACAGCTGCAGCAGAGATTAAACACTAGCAACCCCTAGCCAGGTCAGCATAAATGCTCACACTAACAGTCCATCTATTTCAATTCCTATTGCCCAGTACATCATGTCTGGCTTTCAAGAAAAAGTTATGTGGCATGCTAAATGACAAGAAAAGTCACAGTCTGATGGGGGAAACCATCAGAGCCAGCCTCAGGGGAAGACCTAGAATTTGGGACTATCAGGCAGGGAACTAAACATAACTATGATTAATATGTTAGCGGCTCTAGTGGAAAAAGTTGACAACATGCAAGAACAGATGGGCAGTGTCATCAGAGAGCTGGAAACTTTAAGAAAAAAATTAAAAGGAAGTGGTAGAAATAAAAACCACTGTAACAGAAATGAAAAATGCTTTTGATGAGCCTACCAACAGGCTGGACATGGCCAAGGGGAGAATTGGGGAGCTTGAAGATATGTCAGTAGAAGCTTCCCAAACTAATAGGCAAAACGGGGGAGGGGGGAGTTAAACAAACAAACAGAACAGAACATCCAAGAAGTGTGGCGCAATTTCAAAAGGTATAACATCTGTGTGATTGGAAAACCAGAAAGAGAGAACGGAGCAGAGGTATTTGAAGTAATAACAGCTGAGAATTTTCTAAAATGAATGACAAATACCAAGTAACAGATCTAGGAGTCTAAGACCACATAAAGCAGGATAAATATCCACCCTTCCCCCCAAAAAAATATCTACATCTAAGCAGATCATATTCAAACTGCAGAAAACCAAAGACAGAGAAGATCTTGAAAGAAGCCAGAGGAAACTCACCTACAGAGGAACAAAGAGAACAGCAGCAAACTTCTCATTAGAAACCATGTAGGCAGGAAGAGAGGATAGCCAAGCATTTAAAGTGGCGGGGGAAAAAGCCATCAACCTAGAATTCTATACCTGACAAAATTATCCTTCAAGAGTGAAGGAGAAAACAAAGACTTTCTCAGAAAAACAAACACTGAGGAATTCATCACCAGCAGACCTGCCTTACAAAAAAATGTTAAAAGAAGTTCTTCGAGGACCGGCCGAGTGGCGCGTTGGTTAGGAGTTGGCTTGGGACGCCAGCTCTGAGCAGCAGGGCCCCGGTTGGGATCCCACATGAGGGCCAGTGATGCTGCGCCCTCTACAGTTAAGATGGTGAACAACAGCTCAACCTGGAGCTGGTCCGCAGTGAGTTGCCAGCAATGGCATAGGCTGCAGTGGGGCTGGCCGACAGTGGGCGTGAGCTTTTGTGAGCCACTGTGAGTGGCCGTCCAATGGCTGGTGAGCGACTGCCTCATTCGGGAAGAGCGCAATGATAATACCAACATGGGCCAGTAAAGCGACATCCTCCACAACTAGACTGAAGAACAAAAGGACAGCAACTTGTCTGTTCCCCTTCCCCGATTCCCCAACGCTGTTCCCCTCCTCAAATTCCCTAATAAAATCTTTAAAAACAAAAAGGAAGAAGTTCTTCTAGGAGAAGGAAAATGATATAGGTCAGAAACTCAGTATATTGGATGGTTCTAGCATATGGGTAAGTGAAATGAATGACAGTGATGCCATAAGGGGCGGGAGAAAGGAATTGGGAATACCCTGTAGTATGTTACCTGTACCATGCAGGAAATGGAATAGTGTTTTTGAAGACAGACTTATATATTAGTTAAAAGTATATATTCCCTCTGTACTATTTGCTCAAAAGTTCCTATAAATCTAAAGTTGTTCTAAGATAAAGTCTATTAATAAAAAAATTGCAGCATAAACAAAATGTATATTGTATATGCCAGAGCAAGCACTAAAATAACTTTTAAAAGAAGTATAATTGAGATGCTTAGAAAGGCTGTAAATGAAGTCATATTAATAAATGCTCAATTAAAACCAGAGAAGGCAGAAAAAAAGGAGGGAAAAACAAAGAACACGTATGATCAATAGCAAACAGGTGACACATATGGTAGATGTTAACCCAATTCTATAACCGCTTTAATGTGAATGATTGAAATACACCAATTAAAAGACATAGGCTGTCAGAGTGGATAGAAAAACAAGGCCCTACTATAGGTTGCTTACAAGAAATCGCTTTAAATATGAAGACTCAGGTTGAAAATAAAGGGATGGAGAAAGATATAGCATGTTACCACTAAAAAGAAACCTGGAGTAGCTACATTAATTGCAGACAAAGCAAACTTCAGTAACAGAAGCCAGAATGAAGTGCTCTAGTCCCTACCGGCTGTTGAACCCCAAGGGTAGGGTGTCTGGCACATGCTGGGCATTTTATTGTTTTTATAAACAAATAAGCACATGGATGGACAAAAGGATGAATGAGTGAGTGAGTGAGTGAATGAATGAATGCATACATGCATGCTCTGACTTTGCTATCAGGGCCTGAGCTCCTGCCATAGCCAGTAGCCACAGGCTGGATGGCCTGGACAATTTTACCAAATGCCTGTGGAGCCGAGGATTTTTACAGGGACGAGGGGTAAGGACAGTCAGTGCCAGCAGCAAAGACAAAGCTGATCCTTTGAGCTGATGTGCCCTCAAGCCCTGTCTGATGGAAACAGCCACAGAAGCCAGTCCTGTGGCTGAGAAAACCTCCGGATTTTCTTCCCCAAACATTGGCTTTGTGCTGTCAGCAGATGATTCAGGGCTCACAAAGGCTGCCTTCTAGCCATCCAGGCCCCGCCCAGCATGAGGGGATACCCAGCCCTGCTATAATCTCCCAACCCTGACTCCATGCAGGACCCTCCCTGACCCTCAACCCCAGTTCCCCTACCTCTTGAGTGGGGGTTGGGGAAGAGGTGAGACCAGGCCCTGCTGGCCACTTGGTCCCAGCCCATTGGTGCTGAGGGCCTAGGAGCACTGCCCACATTTCCAGGAGCCTAGTGGGCACTGTCGACTGCCAGAACCAGGACACGCAGGCCAGCACAACACCCAAAGCCTCTTCCGGCCAGACTGGGTCAGCGTGGGCAGCCATGCATCGGCTCCTGCAGACCAGACATCTGCTAATTACATGGTCATTAGTTCCTTGTCCAGAATGAGGAGGAAGGAAGACCATGGGGCAGCCTGTTTGTCCACTGGGCCACCTGCCTCCCTGTTTCCAGGGGAGCATAGGCCACTCAGCCACAGCAGGAGAACGTGCTAGGAGTTTTCTCATGCGCACGGGGAAGTGAGTTGGTCATTGCTCTGCCACCCTGGCAGCCTGACTCATGGCGAGGCAAGGAGCCTGGGGCCAGCAGGGCTTTTGTAGACATTTTACACCTACAGAACATTATAAAGAAGAGAAGGAAGATCGCCCACGAACACACCACCAGACTTTAGCCACGTGAATACTTGACTACATTTGCGTCAGATGTCTTAAATCTGTTTTGAAACATGAGGAACTGGGAGCCACAGTGTGAGGCGATGTGGGTTAGTAACCCAGAGCACTGGGTTTGCGTCCCGACTCTGCAGCTTGCTAACTGGCCCAGCTGTTCTGGGGGATTCCGATTTCAAACGCTGCCTTCTGACATTTCCCAGGCTCTGTTCTGCAGAGTATGGGTTCTGGGCGCTTTCATCAGGCACTGGAGCTGCACAGGGTGCCACAGCCAGGTGAGTTTGAGAAACACCACGTTCCAAGCTCCTGCTGGAGATTCAAGATGCACCTCTTTGCTAGAGGCTCTTAGTAGTCCTGCAACCAAAGCCTGGCTCACTTATTCACTCTTATAAGACTTCCTATGTTCCCAGCACACCTTTTAACACTATGCTAATCTGTAGCCTTGATACACATCGAAGTCAGGACCCTCACCTCTCTGTTTCCTTATCTGTAAAAAGGAATGGCTCCTCACGCTGGCAGGCGTGAAGACTTAGGTAGGACATGTAATGGAAAGGTCCCCCCAGAGGGGGGCTGACAGGTGTTGCCCCCACCCCCAGCCTCTCTAGAGCAGAGGCACCTCCACCCCCAGCTCTTCTGGAGACTTCCGGGGAGCCCAGCACAGCCTCCCTTCCCTCACCCCCCAGTCCCCTGAGGAATAAATGCCAGCTTTGCTCTTGTCCTGCCAGGCCCTCAGAGGTGGGAGCTACAGCCTTGCTCTAGGACAGGACCTAACTCCACGCTCAGATTCTCCTTCCCCAGTCCTCAGAGGAACCAGCCCTGCCCACACCTCGATTTCAGATTTGTAGCCCCAGGTCCCTGCTCTCCAGACCCACTTTCCCCCCACTCCCCGCTCCCCACCACGGCTCCACCCTGTCCACTTGCCGGCAGTGGTTCTGGGCGGACCCTTCTCTTCCAGCACCCCCCTGGCTCCACTCACACCCCACAGTGCATATTAGCTTCACCTCACTTGGTCCTCACAGCAACCTTTCAGGGTGAGGATTATTATTAACCCCATTTTACAGATGGTGAAACTGAGGCTCAGGGATGTTGAGACTGGATGACCAGTCAGATGCATCCAATCAGAACACCCCCAATGCTAGGGCATGAGCTGCCTATCACTAAGGCATTTCTTTCTTTCTTTTTTTTTTAAAAAAAGATTTTATTGGGGAGTTGGGGGAGGGGAACAGCATTGAGGAATCGGGGAAGGGGAACAGACAAGTTGCTGTCCCTGTGTTCCTCAGCCTAGCTGTGGAGGATGCTGCTTCACTGGCCCATGTTGGTATTATCATTGCGCTCTTCTCTGAGTGAGGAAGTCACTTGCCAGCCATTGGACGGCGGCTCATGGCAGTTCACAGCCACTCACAGCCTCCCACGAAAGCTCACGCCAGCTGCCAGCCAGCCCTATTGCAGCTTACGCCGTTGCCAGCGACTCACCGCAACCAGCTCCAGGTTGAGCTGTTGTTCACCATCTTAGCTGTAGAGGGCGCAGTGTCACTGGCCCTAATGTGGGATCCTAACCGCAGCCCTACTGCTCAGTGCCGGCGTCCCAAGCCAACTCCTAACGAATGCGCCCCTAGGCCTGCCCACTAAGGCATTTCTGAAGAGACCGGACAGCAGGAAGTGGGGGGAGAGGATGTGACACAATGAATTATGGGTATTGTGAATGGACAAAAGCTTTGGGCAACAGGGCCTCTTCTCTGCTGTTACTAACAGCCACCTGCCCGGTGTGCGCTAGGCGAGGGCCACTTTGGCCAGGGCTTGTACCCAATGGCCTCAGAATCCCGCCCATTGCTTAGATGTGAGAAACTGGACTCTGAGCTCATTGGGGTCTGAAACCATGGGCCCTGGCACCCAGGGGGAGCTCAGCCAATCCTTGACATCCTACAGACACCTAAAAGATGACCTCAGGAGAAAGAAGTTAAACCAGGCAGACATGTTTCAGTCCATGGAGAGGGGGTCTTTCCAGATTGCGAGCTGGCCTGCTAAGGGGTAAGCACCCCACCACTGGCGGCATGCAAGTGGTGGCTGAGCAGCTCCTATCGGTGCTGCTGTAACTGGGGGAACATTTGGTCACTTCCAAGTTCCTTTCTGCCATTGAATGTGCATGAATATTTAAATCTTTCATGTATTTTTAAGTATAGGCAACATGTCAATGTCATTAAAAAAATCAAAAAGTGCAAAACTAATCCCAGTGAGGAGAGCTCCTTCCAGCCTACGCTCCAGCCCACTGATTCTGCTTCCGGGAAGTGCAGAAGATTCCAGGTTCTCGCGCGATCCTTCCAGGGTCTATGCAGGCACCAGCACACATACTCTATTTTTAAACGAATACATGTTCATGTTATTTTTTCACTTACGGTCTGCCTGTTACTTGTTTCCCTGACAATGGATTTTCAGCAGCAGCCTGATGACATGGGACTGTCCCCTCCAGGTGTCCACATATAACATGGGGGTGACGCCCTCAGTACAAGGCTGTTGGGAGACGACGTTTCCCTGTTGGCACCCAGAGAAGCTCCTGGCATCCGTCTGGGTCACAAGAAAGGTCCTAGTTCAGTGGGTGTCCAGGAGTGAACCTGTCCCCGGCCCTTGTGGCCGCAACAACTCCTTAGGCCACCAGGGGGCTCCATGGAGCTGCCTCATCCCGCTGGTGGCCACACCATGTCCAGAAGGGATCAGGTCAAAGCCCTCAGATAGTCGGAGGGAGAAAAGTATCTGGGCTGGACCTCTGCATCTTGGAATTCTAGACACTGCCTTTTCCTCCATCCTCCTTGTTTGGAATATGGGGACAAGAAGCTGAGGTCGCCTGTGACCCCGCTCACCTCTCCTGAAAAGAATAAAAGTTTTAAAACAATTTTTGTCATTTTCATTCAGAGAAGACAGAGAGGAAGAGGTTGTTCTACAAATGGAGCCACCGCCCACCTGCCCCACTCACCCCATCCCCCCAGCACCTGGGCCCGGCCTGCCTCAGCAGCACCCCTGGGGGACCTCATGGCCTCTGCTCTGTCCATTTGCCTGTCTCCTTGCAAGTCGGCCTCTCCTGCTCATGCTGGTGCCTCTGGGGTGCCTCCGCCCTCCCCAACCCTGTGCCTGCAGAGCCATCCCTTTCGGGCAGCCATCCTGTTGGGAGCCCACGAGGCCAGCTCTGGCCTGACACAGGCTGCAGGTTCCCCCATCCTGAGGCTGCAGACCTGGCCTGCAAGCCCAGAGCTAGGGCAGCTGGGCAGCCATGTCCCAGAGGCCTGCAATGGTCTTGGGCAGTTTCCACCTCTTTCCCTTGGTCCCAGCTGACAGGACAGAACAGGATGGAGCTGGAATCCCGATTAGAGCCGGGAAGTGGGGAACCTGTTTGGCAGGCTCCTCTGTGGCCTCTCAGCTCCGTGGGAACCAGGAGGCCCAGGGATCACAAACACAGGGACCTGGACCGCCCTGCTGCTTCACCAGCCCAGAGCCAATGCCCGCTGGGGCCACAGGGCTGTCCCAGCCACATCAGCCATTCAGTTAACACACTTGAGGCCAGCTATCCCAGAGTCAGATTCACCCGTAAAGTCGGTCCTGGTGAGCCCACTTCCCCTCCTGCACCAGGACAGACAGGTCCTTCTTCAGTTGCATCACCGAGAGGGATAAGGATACAGACGTTTACTGAGCACCGACGTGGGTCAGGCACAGCTCGAGCGCACTCAGCCCTCACAATGGCCTTGAGTGTTGCACTGGTGTGCAGGTGGAGAAGTCCTTTGTCCAGGGTCACACAGGGAGGATTTTAGCCAGGCCAACTGGGCCCAGGTCCATGCTCTTAACCAGCAGGACACACGGCCTTTTGGAGCAGGGGTACTTAGCTTGGGGAGGGGTGGGCCCTGTGCTTTTTAAAAACAATGGGTGCCTCTGGTTGAATTTTCAGGGTTCCTATTCATGAATCTCCATGGGGTGCATCACCAAATGCATCCAGGAGCAGATGAGTTGGGGTTTCTGCCTAAGACCGGAACCTGACAGAGGGTGGGGGGACATCCCACACCATTGACCCGGGCTTACAGGCCACACGACGGGGGCCTCACATCTTTAGCATAGTCCTAGGGCCAGCTGGGACCTGCCTAATTGTGGGCCCTGGCCAGGCACCTGGCTCCACGATGCAGTCACCCAGACCTGCCTGCCTGGAGCACTGCCCTCAGTAATAATAATAATTAGAACTACTATTACTATTCTATTGTGATGATGGTAATAACCGTGGGAGGCAATTTGGCACTGTGGTTAGGAGACCAGACTCTGTGTCAGGCAGACCTGACACACCTTGGCTGCGGGACCTGAGGCTAGTGACTTGACCTTCTGTACCTCAGTTTTGTCCTCTGCAAAGTGGGACGAGGTTGCTGAGAGGCATCGGTTCCCGGTGGCAGGGATGGAACCCTGGCCAGCCCAGGGTAGATAGAACCTGAGCTGCAGCCACAGAAAGCGAGCCACTACATGTTTTTAGGGTGATCCCACAAACATCCCACAGAACCTGCAGCCCAAAGTTCCAGCAGCTGTAACACCTGTCGGTCACCAGCTGATGAGGGTTTCAGGTCCTGTGATGATAGCCCTCAGCTAAGCAGCTTATGCACTTCGTCCTCGAGGCACCATGCAATTTCACTAGGTCAGAGACTGTTCTCTCTCCAGCCTCCTCTCTGTCATGGAGACATGAATTTGCTGGGCTCTCCACTTTAGAGATAGGGTGACCAAGGCACACAGGAGGCCAGGGGCTTGCTCCAGGCCTTAGAGGGAGCAGAAGGTCAGGGTTCAAGCAGGGGTTCTGAATTTGGCCTCTTTTGTGTAGTTCCTGAACTAGGCTCCTGGGGAATGGGACACGGATCTTGGCTGCTGCACACGTGACCATGGGGGAGCAAGGGAGTCATGTGGCTTACAGAGGCCACCA
Source organism: Hipposideros armiger (assembly GCF_001890085.2). NCBI lineage: Eukaryota > Metazoa > Chordata > Mammalia > Chiroptera > Hipposideridae > Hipposideros > Hipposideros armiger. Next base: position 4,770,106 of record NW_017731393.1, read on the forward strand.
GTCTCATGAACCAATTCGCATTTATAGGCCAGCTGCTCCAGCCTCCACCTGCCTTCTCTCCTCAGGTGCCAGTATGGACACATAGGGGACAGGGAGCTGGTTAGCCTAGACACTGTGTCACAGAGTTTGCATATTTCCTGTCCCCACAGGGTGTGGGGCAGGGTGGGGGAGTGGTGGTCAGTGCGACCGCTACTCCATCCACAGATGAGGAGAAATCCAAGCGGCGAATTGTTCAGGCCACACAGCTGATTGGAGGCAAGGCTGCACTGAACCCAGGGCAGGGTGTCCCCAGAACCTTGCCTTGTCTCATCTCACACTCCAGGGAGCCACTGCCCAACATGGGTAAGCGGAGCGAGGTGGGGAGTCAGCTCTGGGCTCTCATTGGGGCTCTGCAAGAACTTGGCATCCCCTGGTGCTTCAGAATTTCCACTCTCTCACCTGCAGGGCTGGGTAACTCAGCCGCCTCGCTAGGCTGCCAAGTGGATCGAAGACAATGTGAGGCGTGCCCATCTCATGCAGTAGGCACTCAATAAAAGTAAGTTTCCATCTTCCTTTTCCTCGATAATAAAGCAGTGTTCCCTTTCCCAGACAAAATATTTACATTTTAATAGACGCCCTTTTCTTAAGGAGCATGAGTGATGGTGGAATTCAGCTCATGTCAGGCTGGGCAGCAGCTAGGAAAAGTCTCCGTGTTCCTTATATCACATGAGCAGGGCCTGGTGCCACTTTTGGCATGCCAGGGTCCTCTGCCCTCCTCCCCTGCCAACCGTGGCTATCGTAATCTCAAAGGCACCACTTCCCAAAACCACCCAAATTCTCCTGGGCTGAGCTCATTTCACAATCTTGAGCTAATGGAGAAGGATTTCCCTGGACACATACCTTAAGGAATTGTGGCTCTCAGAGCCGGCCTTAAAGGGAAACAGGCATGCAAAAACAAAAAACAATAACAACAAAAGTGCAGAATAAGGCCGCTCCGTCACCATTTCACCCCCGTTAAATCAGACACACACAAATATTAGCAGCACATCATTAAAAGGAAAAGCCAGGAGCTAGGATATTCTTCTCCCCCAGCTCTGTTAGCTGGGAAAGGAGGAGCCCCCTTCGAGGCTCAGCACACCCACTCCCCGATAGTGAAGCCTTCCCAGCTCTGCGTCAGAATCACCGCTCCCCGCTGGCAGTCCCCACAGCACATTGGTGGCTCTTCATTTCGTTCCCTCCTCCAGTCCGAGCCAGAATGTGAACTTGAGGACAGGGACCCGTGGCTCATTCATTCAGCCAGTGAACGCCAAGAGCCCGCCGTGTGCCCAGCACTTTGTACGCAGGGTCCGGGATCCTCACCGTAACCCTTGACGTGGCAAGGATTCTCATTTGACAAACGAGGAAACTGAGGCTCAGAGAGGTTGGGTTCTGGGTACCCTGGGTTCCCAAGGTGTAAAGCAGGGGCCATGCAGGCAGGCAGACATGGCCAGCACAGGGCATGGGCACCATGATCGGGGATCTGGGGGCCTGTGGGAACCTGGCGGACTGGCAGGGGGCCATGGAGAAGGACTTCACAAACCCGTGTCCTGGCACCCAGGTGAGGAAGACGGACAGGGTGTCCAAGACAAAGGGAACACTGTGGGCAAAGGCACGGAGTGTGACAGTTTATAGCGTGTCTGAGGAACAAGCTCTTTAGGTTGTCCTGTGGGCGGAGTGGAAATGTGTGCTGAGCGCAGGGTGGTGAGGAGAGGTCACAACTCCTTGAACAGAGTGACCTTGAGACGAAGCTTTGCAAATCAGTCCAGCTGGAGTAAGAGGGTCTCTAAGGGGGGGGCCACAGGTCTCTGTCTTCAGCCCTGTTCATTTCCATCAGCGCCTGGATGAGACGGAGCTGGGGCCGTGGGAGGATGGCTTATCAAATGTGCCGATGGCAATGCCCCACAGGAACATGGCATTTACAGGAGCCTCAGTAGGCGGGACAAAGGACTGAAACCAACATGATGGCACTGAACAGGGACAGCCAGAATTACCTGCATTCAGGGGCAAAAGGTCAGCTGCACAAAATGACACGTTATTGATGAGTTGTGTTTTTTTTTCTCCCAAACTGTCTTAAAAACAGGCATTTTATGAAGCTGAGATGGAGAAACCTGTTTCCTGGGCCTGCCCACAGAAGTTCTCCATCAGTGTTCTGTGGTCAGTGGACGGAGGCCCTGCAACCTCGGGTGTCCTGGCCGGGAGAGTCCTGCCGCGGAGGCGGCCAGCGCCCTGGCACCAGGACGGGCCTGCCCCCAGCAGTGCCTGTAAGGCTCCCCGCCTACGCACAACAGCTGGGGTTGGCCTAACCCCCATAAAGAACCCTAGTCCTACCAGGAACAGGCATTCCAGCGGCCCTGAGACCAAAGAGAGCCAACGGCCATGTCAACAGCAGCTTTGGGGTGGGGCTGGGGCAATTCCCTTCCCGTGGGAGTGACAGAGGGCAGCCACCAGTGGCTGTGGTGAAGTGTGGACAACGGCTGGGAGAATCCGCCAAGGGAAGACTCAGGAAGCAGGGAGGCCTGGCACCCAGCAGTCTTAATAAGCGGTGATGGTTCATGAATGAGTCAGCTATCTTCGGCTCCAGGAGAGCCATCTTAGCCCCAGCACCTCAGTTTTCTCAGTTGTGAAGTGGGTGTAACATACAGAGCAGGCTAAGTATTGGTCAAGTAGTGGCATAGGGTGGGCACTCAGCCCCGGAACCCCGCACCCCAGTAAGCTCTCCCTCTCTACCTCTGAGAGACAGTCATGCTGCCTTAGCTTGCTCACCTCTAGGGACAGAAACCTCACTACCAGGAGTCTGAAACAGAGCAGACTCTGGCCCTGCCTGCAAAAGATTCATGGTCTTGTGGAGGAAGTATGTTGGTGCCAGGCTCTGTGGGACCCACTGGACACCAAAAGGCTGGCCTCACAGGGCTGACTCCCCATGGTCCTATTAAGAGTGTTTCCAGTGGGAGAAGGGCCAGCGTTTCCCACAGATGGGACCTAGAGAGGCCCTGCCCAGAGCCCTAGCCCACCTACCTTCTGCAGGGGAAGGAGAGTGGTCCTGTGTTCAGGCAGCTGCCAGGAGTCCACACATACCGAGACTCCAGCCTTCCTTGGGGGGACCCAGGAGGCCAGTACCCCCTTAAGGATGCTGTTCCCCAGCTCCTCCTCCCCCCTTTCCCTCTCTGCTCCCTCCGGAGAGAGGGGCCTCTGGAGACACCCCACAGTGGTGACCATCTGAAGGTGTGTTTCAGGGACAGCTGTGAGGGCTGGCCCCCGTCCTCAACCCACCTGGGTGGGGGAAGGGGCTGCCTTGGGCAGGAGCCTGAGGGCCACCTCCCTCCACGACTGAGGCTGTGCTCACCTGGGACAGGAAGGGGGCTCTGTGCCAGAGCCCAAGGTCAGTGCAGGGGGCCTCCCTGACCCTCAGGCCCACGAGGCCTCCTCCTCTGGTGACAGCCAGCCATTCCCGTCAGGCCAGAGGGGCCAGAGGCCCTTTGTCATCTGAAAGGAGGGCAGATTATCTGCCCCTGGCTTTCTAGGCCTCCTTTCTGGCCTTTCCCAAAGCTGCTGACAGACCTGCCTTCCTGGGTAGCTAAGGGATGGTTTTCTCACTTCCTCTGACCTCTGCAGAGAAGATCCCTCACCAGCTGGCCCTGAAATCCAGGCGGGCCCCAGAAAGATGGCGTTGAGTCACTCGGGCCCTGTTTGCTTTGTCAGCCCGGAAACTTGATTGGTAATTAGCCCTTACAGAAACGGGCCAGATCTGTCACTTCCCTCCGGAAGTGCCAGGCAGGACTTGCTGCCTGCCCTTCCTTGGAGCCAAAGGAAGGCCAGTTCTCATCCTGGGCCAAACTAGGTTAGGCTTGGGGACTGGGAGCGGGAACACGTTCATCCTTCCACTCAGGAACCTGCTTCTGGGAGCCTTGGCCAAGGAAACAATCCAGCAGGAAGACCAAGCTGTGCACAGACACACCCCACAGCAGCGCTTTAGAACAGTGCAGCCCTGGAAACGGCCTCTGTCCAGCAGCGGGGAGCAGCCAAGCTCCTGGGCTGGTTAAACGTCCCACGATTGTGAAATAGGGCAAGTGGGAGGGGAAGGAGAAGGGAGGGCGTGGAGGTCCTGGATCAGTCGCCTGTGAGTCCTGGAGCCCCCACCCCAGCCACCCCGGCACTGGTTAAACAGACAGATCCCAGGATTCACCCAGAGGTAGTGAGTCAGAATCTCCAGGGAAGGGATCTGACCAACAGTGTCCCACGTGAGTCTTATCACCAGGCAGGTACGAGAAACTCTGCTCATGGTTAAGACTGCAACTCAGCGATGTGCTTATTTAAAACTTGCTCAGCCTTAGTTGTTGCATCCGTTAAATGGGTCTAGCACAGGGCCTGCCCCGCGGGTGCCGGGAGGGTTAGTGATATAGATGAAAAATGGGCACTGTAATAAACCCAAGGAAAGTAACCTTGCAAGTAACAGGGTAACCTGATCACAATTCCTAACTTGAGCAGATCATGGTGGGCAGTCACGCCCCAGGCCCATAACTTTTTTAGTAAAAGACTCATGTTTGCCTTAAGCCAGCCTTGTCCATGGTTTGTGTGCATCTAGGTTCACACACCTTTTTTTTTAATTGGGAAATTTGGGGAGAGGAACAGTGGTGGGGAGGGGAAACAGCCAAGTTGTTGTTCTTCGATCTTAGTTGTGGAGGGCGTAGCCACCATCCCATGTGGGAGTCGAACCAGCAGCCTTGTTGTTAAGAGCGCACACTCTATCCACTAAGCCATCTGGGCTCCAGCTCAGCTCAAGGTGCCGAGTTCAGTCTTAGTTGCGGGTGGGCATAGCCCACCATCGAACAGGCAATTTTGTTAGGAGCATGTGCTCTCACCAGCTGAGCCATCTTGCCACCTGTTGGCAGCTCAGCTTGGGCACAGAGTCACTGGCCCATGTGGGAATTGAACTGGCGGCCCTGTTGCTCAGAGCTTGTGCTCTTAAGCTAACTCTTAACCAACTGAGCCACTGGGCTGGCCCTAGGTTCACACACTTTTGAAATGCTGAGTGATCCTCTTTTGCAGACCCCCCTGGAAGCATAACCACCCTCAAGGGAGCACATGATCTTGTTGGTGATCCTGTAATCCCATCCTGTCTAGCTTTCTCCCACCTTCCTGTAATCATCCTTAGCTCCAAACATATAAGAAACTTCAAAACTGTCACCCCCTGGAGCATTTGAGATCTTGCTTCCTGGTAATGTCATCAGTTAGGCTCAGATAAACTCTTACAAAAATTCTCTGCAGGTTTGGACATATGTTTACATTGTCAGTGAGCTCATGGACACTGTGGCTCTGTGAGCTGCTGTCACCACTTTTACAGCCGGTGTCTCCTCCTCCCTGTCTCTCCCAGGGGAATTTGTGTCTGCACATTTCACCTGGGCCACACAGGCAGGTTTGAGGACATCCCAATGTCCTGGGTGCTGTGTGGAGGCTCGACTGATGTTTCTGCAGGGTCTTCTCCACCGCACTTGTCCTGCTGAGAACCCCTGAACCAGGAGGGGTGTCTCCAGCTCTGAAATTCCAGTGTGGCTGCTTCTCCCTGGCCCTCGGGCAGGTCCTTCACCTGTATTCATAGTAGGGTGCACCAGCCATGGGAGCGATGCGTCATGAATCCCCAAATACACCCTTGAACCTCCGCTTCTGTGATCCAACAGGCATAATTCCTGCTCCTTGCAGGCCTGCCGGGCAGATAGAGGGAGGGGACTGTGCACAGACTGCCCTGTAAACTGGAAATGACCATGGAACATGTGGGGACAGACTGGGTGGCCCTCGGGTAGGAGTCCTCGCATTTCTGAAAATCCTTATATTCCATCCAGTCCCATACTTGCCCGATTCTCTCTGTGGGCAGAAAGTCAGGCAGGAGTCCTTTTCCCTCAGACTTTTAAGGCAACTATGGATCTGTGGTCTTCTAGCTTTCAGGGTTTCTAATGGGAAGTCCAATGACAGGCTTTAAAATATATATATTAATTTAAAAATGCATGCACACAGTTTCAAAAATCAAAATTATAAGGCTTATTCTTATGAAAAAAAAAAAAAGGCTCCTGCCCCATGTTGCCACCCAATTCCTGCTTCTCAGAGGCAACTGCTTCCTAGTCTCCTGCCTTATCTCCAGGTCTCCAAATAACACACTTACTTGTTCTTTACTGACCTTCCAGTTTAGGCCTTAGCACCGCCTTTCTCTTAGAGACCAGGGAGGTTTAACCCACTTATTCCTCACCATCCTCCCAGTATGGCTATATGACAATTTCGGTTAAATCAATATTGTTTACATAATAGACTATAGCAACATGACTGCCACCTGGGCCACCATATGTCCTATGACTGTATTTCCTTCCTTGTAGGATCTCTGGGTTTACCTGGGAAATAATAATTGCTTTCTTGTTTGATTCCTTTGGTTTTCTTTGTGCCCACCATTCATTCATCACCAAATGCTCTGGCAGCTCTAACAGTCCTCTCAAGGCAGCCAAACCCCCAGGCAGTCCTGGAGTTGCCTTTTCTTCCTTGGCCAGCTCCTCCCGGAGCCCTCTGTCCCTGTTCCAGTCTGCACTGATTGCTTCTGGTCCCCAAGCCCTCCCGCCTCGGCCGTCCCTCACACTGTCACCTCAGGGTCCCCTCTTCCCTCTTTGTCATGTCTTCTTGTTTTTTGGTTTCATTCCTAATTTTAGAGACAGGACATCCAAATATATATATATATATATATATATATATATATATATATATATATATATGTATCTGAAAATGAAATATCTTACTCTACCCTCACATTTGATTGACTAGGTGCTGAAATAATTTCCATCAGAATGTTGAAGGCCTTGCTTCACAGTTTTCCAGCTTTAGAAGTGGTTGTTGAGAATGTCCATGTTACTGTTTCCTGATCCCTTACATATGTATGGCCTTTCTCTCTCTCTCTCTCTCTCTCTCTCTCTGGATGTTTTTAGGATCTTCTCAATCCTAGTATTCTGAAGAGCTTAGTATAATGTTCTTTTTTTCCCCCTTTCTCTCTCTTTTTTTTCACTTCTATGCTGGCCCTTTGTGTTGTTGATGTAAGAAATGTACACACCTGTAGAGAATTTTTATGAGTTTATTTGAGCCAAACTGACCGCATATGCCAGGGAGCAAAATCGCAAATGCTCCAGAGAATAACAGTTTTGCAGCTTTATTATTATTATTTTTTAATTGGGGAACAGTGTGTTTTTCCAGGCCCCATCAGCTCCAAGTTGTTTCAATCTAGTTGTGGAGGGCGCAGTTCCGTGGCCCATGTGGGGATCGAACCGGCAACCTTGGTGTTATGAGCCTGCTCTCTAACCAGCTGAGCTAACCGGAGCCCTGCAGCTTCTTTTATGCTTTGGAAATTAAGGAGAGGAAGGAAGGAAGATGGGAGAAAGCAAGGTGGGGATCAGGTTACAGGACAGTTAACCAGATGATGTGCTCTCTTGGGGGTTAATACCCCCTTCAGGGGTGTTACTTCTCACATCTCAAAGGTGAGTGAACCTGGATGCACAAGAACCATGGACAGGGCTGGCTTAACACCTTGCACTAAAGAAGTTCTAAGCCCGCGGCATCACTCCCCACCATGACCTGCCAGTTAAGAATTTACGATCACATCACTCTGTGAGGTTATTTTCCATAGAACTGGTTTTTTCTTTCATGGTGTCCATCAGTCCCAGATAATTTTTTGGTATTATATCTTTGATATTTCCCTTCCCTTCATTTTATCCCATTAGATACAGGTAAAAAAAATAGGGTTGTTAAGTGAACACTGCGGTGAGCTCCAACATCCCTAGCCCCCTACCCTACCCTAGGCCACACAGTTGAGTATTCTTTGGGGAATTTGGATAACCTTAGAGAAGGATCTCTAGATCCAGACACTTGGGGAGAGGTGTGCCCCCCCCCGCCCATGAAATGGGGGTGGGTTCTTCTAACTCAGCCTGACACCAGTGAACAAAAGCCTCATCTAACCCAGTGCTTCTCAGCCCTGCCTGTAAGACTCACCTTCTCCAGATTCTGATTAAATTGGTCTGGGAAGGGCCTGAGCACCTGCATTTTACCAGCTTTTAGGCGATTCTGATGAGTACCCAGGGCTGAGAACCACTGGGCTGACCATGTTTGGGGAGCCCGACCAGATGTCTCCTTAGGAACCCGACTCACTCGCAGGGGCTCTGAGCGCTCAGGACGCAAAGGTACATGTCCTGCAGTTGGGTGTAGCCAGTCTGAGCCTGTTCTTGAGAGAAGGCTCAGCTTTGCAGTTAGGCTGTCAGAGTCTTGAGAGACTCATCCAGTCTGGGCTCTCGCAGGTACCCCGTGCCTTGCAGCCTTTACCCAGCAGGGCAGACAGTCAGAGATCTAGCTGCTCAGAGAGGGACATGACTTGCCCAGGGCCACTAGGCTGGCAAACATCAGTCAGACCAGAGACACAGACTTTAAGTTGAGGGCTTTTCTACTTAGCCCAGCTGTCTTGTTTATCACACATTCATTCAACAAACACTTGCTGAGCCCTCAGGCTCTATGCCCGGAGGGCACGAGGGAGTGAACAAAACCGGTGGACCTAATAGTTACTTATGTCACAACTCTCTGCCCAGCTGTGGGCTCACCTGGGGGCTGGGAGGGACAACTTCATTTCAGCCCAGCCTCACCCAGAGCAGGTCACAGGAGGAATTACTGTTATTGCTGTTGTTGTGTCAAACAGGAGGGGCAAGCTGGAGGGGGCTGGGAGGGCTGGGCCTGCAGACAGCAGAGGTCACATTAACAATTAAGGTCTTGTCGACTTTCATTCCACCCTCTGCACATGAAATATTCAGGCAGTAGAGATGGGTCTCGGATCTCTGCATTGCTGGTTGGGGACCTTGGGCCTAGGGCAGCACCCAAGGCTTGTCATGCAGGGCAAGGGGCTGGTCAGGTGTGGCCCAGAGGTGTCTGATGCAGATGGTATGATGCACACACCCAAAGAACACCACTGGGGTCGGGCCCTGAGGGTTCCAGGGAAGATCAAGGCTTTGTCCTCAAGCAGCACAGCTGGGAGGAGGCAGATGCCAAGTGCCCGTCACAGGCTGGGCGAGCCGCCTGGGCTTCACCCCTCCCAGCACAGTGAGGCACAGAGATACACAGCCGGCCTCCAAGACCACATGTCTGGGGCCTGGAACTTGACACCTGGAGTAAACCCTGTAATTATCCTATGAATAGCACAAATCATGTTGCATTGTATTTGGGCTAATAAATATAAACATTTCAAATAAGTCACAAATGGGTAAACTGGCTGTACGGTTTCTTTTTTTTTACTGGGCACCTCGTGTATGAAATTTGGCCTGGGCTTCTCTTGTGCTCTGAGAGTCCCAAGGGAGACAAAGTGGGTCGTGGAAAGTGCACGAAGGTTCACCCACCAGAGTGACACCACCCGCCGTTGGCAAGAACAGGCAGGGCACACTCTATACCCCGCTGGCGGGAGTGCAAAGTAGCACCGCCTCTTCGGAAAGGAGTTAGGCGTCATCTGGTCCCCCTGAAGCTTTGTGCACTGTGTGACCCAGCCTTTCTGTGTCTCGGCAGAAACGTGAGCCAAGTTCCTGCTCATGCACATTAGGACATGTGCTTAAGAACATCCACAGCAGCATCGCAGGTTATAGCAAAAAAACTAGAAACAAATCTTCAACAGGAGAAAAGTAAAGGTAATATGTTCATGCAGTGGGTATTAAGACAGCAGTTGTCCTCCAGTGGCCATTTGGCAAGGTACAGAGATAGTTTTGGCTTTCACAGTTAGGGGTGGGGGTGCTATCTCCATCCAATGCATAGAGGGCAGGGGTCCTGGTAAACATCCTACAGTGCACAGGACAGCCCCCTCTGCACCCCGACAACATACATATTTTGTCCAAAATGTCCATCGTGCTGTGAGGTTGGGAAACCTTGCTACACAGACCTGCCAGTGAATGAGGTACACAGATCAACACAGCTAAGAGTGAAAAAGCATGTTGCAGAACACACGAAGTGCAGCCCCATTTAAATAAAGTTCAAAAGCATGCAAAATTAAGCAGTACATTATAAGGGGGGAAATAGTACCCGGAAAGCACAGGAATAATCAACACAGCGTTCAGAATCCTGGTTACCCTGGGATCGGGGTGGGCTGGGCCAGTGACCAGGAGGGGCCCCAGGGCCATCAGAAGTAGGGGTGATTCTTTCAGCTGGGCAATGGGCTGTACCGCAGTTGATGGTCATACGAGATAGTTCATGATAAAAGTAAAGTTTTTAAGCGCATTGAGGTGAGAGCTGCCCCTGTGAAGAACTCCCCGGACTCAGTTTCCCCTGTGGCTGAGCCTCCTCCCAGCGTTGCTTCTTGGGGCAACGCTGTGAGGGGACATCAGCAGCTCCAGCCGGGAAGGGAGGGGCAGGGAGGGGTGCAGATACTGATATCCCCACCCCCTACACACACACATTGGTCCCTAAAGGGACCTTTCTCCCTGGCCGCTGGCTGGCCTGGCCTGCCGCCTCCTGCCTCTCCCCCAGCCTCCGCTGACCCTCTGATCCATTCCTCCCCTCATACCTCCTGTCCTGTGCTATTCAACAAATCTGGCAGGTCTCTCTTCCGCTCTGTGCTCTTCTGTGGCTCCCACGGCCCTCAAATTAACCTTGAGGCTTTTGCCTGTGACATCAGTGGTTCTAGGCAGCCGTCTTGTGCATCGCTGGTCCCTGATCCCCCAAACGGGACCTGACACGTGGGTTAACCGTGTGAGTGAGCCCACCCTCCCCCCAGGCTTCTCTCTGCTGCCCCCCAGGGGGCTAACATTCAGGCAAACTGTGCTGCTGGTGGCCCCAGCTTCAGGGAGTTCCCCCACCTAAAAACGTGGGAGTTGAGACCCTTGGTCATTAAACCATGTCTTGGGGTTCCTCATATTCCATGGTGCTTCCATCCCAAAAGGAAGTTGGCTGCATCCTAGGGCCACACTTGGCATCCTTTTTAGCCCAGTTTGCCCGCAGCAAGCACTGGGGTTCCGGGATAGCCCTTGTTTCATTGTACCTCAGTGTTTGCCTCTGGAAAATGGGTGCAATGTCCATACAGGAAGACTGTCCTGGTGCAGAGGGTGGGGACAACATGCAAGGAGAGGAGGCGCCACTCACCTCTCGAGAGCTTTGCGAGAGCTCTTCTTAGTGTGTCTCTGGCTTGGTCACAGCGTGGAAGTCCTGAAGCAGGAGGAAGCCGGGGGGTGGCCGTGGTCCTGGCACAGGGCAGGTCCCCAGCGTGAGAGAACCAGGGTCCCAGGGAAAGGTCCAGTCTTCCTCTGTGAGAAGGAGCAATTGGGCGCAGGAGACAGTAGTCTGTGGGGGAAGATGCACTCTTGGGCTCAGATGGCCCTGGGTTTGAATCCCAGCTCGCTCACTTGCTAGCTGTGTGACCTTGGACAAGTGACTTAACCCATGTGAGCCTCAGTTTACCCCTTTGTAACAGGAGAGCTGCTACCTCACAGGGCTGCAGTGAGGACTCAGTGAGACCATCTGTGTCAAACCCTAGCACGCGTGGGCACGTAATAATTACAGTCACTTTGCCAAGGGCATTATAGATATTCGGCTACCACACAGCCCTCCGCTGGCCACACCAGAGGCCTTGGCCTCTGAACATTGCCCATAAGTTCACACTCGGTGACCTTAGCTTCGTGGAAACCACCAACCAAGCCAACAGGAATCCACATTCAATGCTAGAAGGGCTAATGACACCATCACCTAGGGCTGTTAAAACCATCACGTGAGGGCTGGCTTAGAATCAGATGGCGCGCTGGTAAATGGTGTGGTGGATTATTATTATAGTTGTTGCTGTTGTTGTCTATCAAAGCCTCAAGGAGAGGGCTATATGCCCTCCCATGGCTCACGGAACCCTTTGCCGCCCAGCTCCACCCATATACTCCAGCAGTGAGGCATGGCTGCGTCTGCACGCATGGCTCACTGTCGCTCACCTTGCGCCTTGGTTTGTGTTGTTCCCGCCACTTGGAGTATCCTGACCCTCTCCTCCCTCCTAACAACCTGGCAAACTCCTACTCATTCTTCAAGAATCAACTCCAGCGTCACCTCCTCCAGGAAGCGGCTCCCAGTGTCTCAGGATGCCCTCATAATGATGTGTTCTGCTCATCTCTTTTGTGGTGCAATTTACAACGTATATATGATTGCACATATATATGCATTTGTGGATAAAGTCTTACGTAATATTTTTGTGTTTAGTAAACCAGTGAATGATAGTGACCTTGGGCAATGAAAGTGACCTTCCTGAGCTGTTTCCTCACCTTCAAAGTGAGGGGTTCAGACTCAGTTTGTCATGCGCCAAAGGGTCGCACATTCACTCAGCAAACACCAGATGGTAACCTGCACTGGGGTCTGTGCTCAGGGCCCCAGCCACACAGGAGAGTTACAGAGCCCCTTCCCTTCCCAGTGGAGAGAAAATTGCTCACCACTGGGGCCAAGCCCGTATCATTTCCCGGGTTCACAGCCCCTGCATTTTGGAATATTTTGTCTACTCTGTGTTAGGGTACTGGCTCTCACCCCAGCTGGCTCTCAAAAACATTTGTGTGGCTTTAAATGGACACATGCAGTCTAGGAGATTCTGGAGGAAAAATGGGGGATTGGTGGTACATCTTTATTTTTTTAAAAGACCCACACTACTTTGACTGGGTATCTAGCGAATGACTGTGTTTGAGGTCCATGATCTGGTTTTAGTTTTCATGACAAGGCAGGGCTTCTCATGCCTGAGGGGCTAAAAATGCAGATATGTGGCATTTCCAAGCGCCTGGCTTGGGGTCCAGAGTCTGTTGGACTGTGGGGACTACTCTAGGGGACTTGACACCTCCTGCTGGACCCTGGGGGATGTGGGCCCTTTGTGGGGCTGTGTGGCTCTGGCTTAGATGGTCCCTCTTGCTTCAGGAGCCTGTCTCAGCTCTGGGCCTTCTCAACCTCCCGCCATCCCCTCCTGCTCTGCCCTAACCTGTCCAGCCATGGTGTGGGGGGCAGACCTCCTCTCAAGCCACCCAGAGGCCTCATCTCTAGCACTTTGTCTTTGCTGCACCACAGTGATGTTAGGGACGCTCTTGTGGGACACTAGGCCAGGGGACCCTTGGTCCCACAGTCTGTAGATGATGCAAACAAACCTCGTCTAGATGGAGGCTTCGTTTTTCTCTCGGAAAGTTCAGCTCGGAGGACCAGGGGAATACCACGAGGAGTCCCATGCAAATGGGGAGGGGGTTCCCACAAGTGCAGTGCTAACCCTGCCCGAGACTTCCCTAGTGAGCCATGTGTCGTGCTCACCTCTGATTCTCCCAGGAGCAGGTCTGTGCACAGGCTTCATCGGGAGCGGGGAGCCCCAGGGAGCTGTTTAATCTGGCTTCTTGGGGTGAGGACGCCCCGCATCCCCAAGTATAAGCTGAAACCCTTTTCCTCTCCAAACCCAAACTCAGCTGGGCCTGTGGAGCACAGCGCCCCAGCGGGGAGAAGGGCCCCTCCACCCAGGAGCCAGGAGCTGGCTTACCAGGGCCAGTGTCTGGGGGAACATCCGCTCCCCTGGGCTTAATCCTCAAAGCTATGCCCCTCAGGCCTATGCTCTTCCCACCCCCCTCTCCTGAACATCTACCTGCAGAGAGGGGTGGATGGGAGTGGGGGGAAGGAGGTACTGACTCTGCACTTCTGTGCACGCCCCTCACCCCCAATCCCTTTTCCACATATGGCCTAGAGTGAGTCTCTTAAAAGGTAAATCAGGTCATACCGCTTCCTGCTAACTGCCCACTGCTTTCCTAGCTACCTGAGAATCAGGCAGGAGTTGTCCCCTGTGGTCTCATCTCTCACCCCTCTTCCTTGGCCCATTCCCAGCCACACTGGCCTTCCACTAACAGGCCAACTCTAGGGCTTCTGTGCTAACTGGTCCCTCCACCTAGAGCGCCCTTCTTTATCTTTGTCCTTCTTTACTTTCAGATCTCAGATTAGATGCACCTCCTCAGAGGTCCTCCCCGACCATGGGATCTAAAGTGACTGATTATCACTTTCTGTGACAGCAGCTTGTCTGAATCCCCTGCACAGCACTTACCACAGTCTCACAGCTATCTAATTTGTTTATCTTTTCTCCGTTTCTCCCCACAGAGGCCCGTGGCCTCTGCGGTCGCCCCCTGCAGAAACCCCTGGGAGTCTAGAACAGGTCTGGCCTACAGTAGGCGCTGCGAACGCGGTTGTCGGGTGAATGGCTGAGCGACTGTAAATGGGGACATCAGCTGCGGCGCGGGCGCGCGCTCCCGGCTGTGGCTGCTCACGGTCGAGTGCGCGGGTTTTATCTCCTTGCAGGTCCTGGGGGACCGACACCCCCCTCCCCTCTGCTCTCAGCAGACGAGACGTAAATGCTCTTCGGGGACACGGGGATAACGAGGCAGACTCACAGGCTGTGGGAAGGGGCGAGGCTGCGGTTGGGAGGGGGTTCTGCCGCCGGCTCGGCGCCCTGCAACCCCCGTGTTAAGGTCCCAGTGGGAGACCTTTCTCCACTGTCCCCAGCGGTCTTCACCTCGCGAATCGCAGATTCTCCCCGGAGTCCCCGGGACCGGCGGCTGGGTGGGCGGGGAGTGGTGCTTTGAGCGCCGTTCGGGGCGGGGGCACGTTCCTGGCGCCCTCGTCCCCTCGGGGCAAGGAATAGGGGTACAGTGCTCCGGGACACGGCGGGCGAGGCCCTGGCCCTCCCCGTGCGCGGACGACAGAGCCACAGGCCGGGGCTGGAGTGGAGACGCAGCCCCTCCGCGAGTTCCGGCAGGGGACCTGGGTGGAGATGGGGGGAGAAGGAGCAGGGGGCAGGGTAGGGGACAAAGAGCCGCCCTGCCGCCGGGAGAGCGACCCCTGTGTCACAGTCCCATTGTTCGTTGTATCTCAGACTGCGCCGGACTCTGCTGTCCCGGGAGGGAGAAGGGGCGC
>NW_017731393.1:4785829-4813712 GCF_001890085.2 Hipposideros armiger
CCCCGGCGCTGGGAGCGCCGGCCCCGGCGAGGGCGCGGGCGATGCCGCGGTGACGGCCCTGCCATGGCGAAGCCCCCGGCGGCGGCGGCGGCGGCGTCGGAGGAGCTGAGCCAGGTGCCCGACGAGGAGCTGCTGCGCTGGAGCAAGGAGGAGCTGGCGCGGCGGCTGCGGCGAGCCGAGGGCGAGAAGGTGGGCCTCATGCTGGAGCACGGCGGCCTGATGCGCGACGTGAACCGGCGGCTGCAGCAGCACCTGCTGGAGATCCGCGGCCTCAAGGACGTGAACCAGCGGCTGCAGGACGACAACCAGGAGCTGCGCGAGCTCTGCTGCTTCCTCGACGACGACCGGCAGAAGGGGCGCAAGCTGGCGCGCGAGTGGCAGCGCTTCGGGCGCCACGCGGCTGGCGCCGTGTGGCACGAGGTGGCCCGCTCGCAGCAGAAGCTGCGCGAGCTTGAGGCGCGCCAGGAGGCCCTGCTGCGCGAGAACCTGGAGCTCAAAGAGCTGGTGCTGCTGCTGGACGAGGAACGCGCGGCGCTGGCGGGGGGCGCGGGCGGCGCGGGCGGCGGCGGCGCCGGCTCCCGCAGCTCCATCGACAGCCAGGCCAGCCTGAGCGGGCCGTTGGCGGGCGGCGCGGCGGGCACCGGGGCCCGCGACGTGGGCGACGGCAGCAGCACGTCGAGCGCGGGCAGCGGCGGCAGCCCGGACCACCACCACCACGTCCCGCCCCCGCTGCTGCCTCCAGGGCCGCACAAGGTCCCCGACGGCAAAGCCGTCGCCACGCGCAGGTCCCTGGACGACCTGTCGGCGCCACCGCACCACCGAAGCATCCCCAATGGCCTGCACGGTAAGGACGAAACCGGCGGGGCAGCGCGGGTCCCAGCCCCTGCACCCGCGGGCGGCCGCCACTCCAGACCTCTCCTCCAGCTGGCATCCAGACTCCGGGCAGGGAGATCCCACGCACACCCCCAGGAGAGCTTTGGGTGGCCTTTTTCTGGTCAAGTGAGAGAGGCGTGTCCCTGCCCAGCTTCTAAGCCGCAGCTCGGCGGGGACCCACAGGACCCCATAAAAGTTTCTCTCTTGCAGAGTTATTAGTATGAGTGTCGGGGCTGGCAGGGCTGGCTGGGGGCGCCTCATCCCCAGCCTGGAGAGCCTTGTCCGGGAGTGGGAAATTCTTCATGGAAAGAAAAAAAAAAAAAAGAAAGGCCCTTTTAGCATGAGTGACTTTTCCCTCTTACTGGGAGCAACAGGCTTTCCCCAGCCCGAGCTCCATCCACGTGTGTGTGCTGGGGCTGGGATTCCGCCTGAGCCGCCTCCTGCTGCCTGCAGGCTGGGCCGGAGCACGGGCAGCCGGGAGGAGACCCGGAGGCAGCTGGGCCGGAGGACCCGGGCTTGCTAATTGCCCTGCACTTCTCAGGGTTGGGGAGACCTGTCTCAACGGAGGCTCTAACTTTCCAGAAGGACCTGTGTGCTAGGAATGGATGCTTGGCCCGTGTTCCTCTGCATGCCTCAGTTCCTTGCCTGTAGAACGGAGATGGTGATCCCCGCCTCCAGGATCTGAGGCGGAGAGAGCCTCAGAAGGGATTTGTAGACTGTTGGTAGCCTTTCAGGAAGTGTCATGGTGTTAGGTGGCCAGGGTGTGGGTGGGAGGACCTTTGGTCTCAGGAAAGCACAGCTGCTGTCTTCCGTGCCAGTGTGACTGACTGCTGGGGCCCATGCAGGGCACCCCCAGCTTGGGTCTGTGGAGGGGTGCGGTGGCGCCCATTCCCAGCCCCTCTGATCATTTGCTGCCTCCTCCCTGCTGCCTCACTCCTTTCCTACCTCCCTGTTCGTCCACATTTTTGGTGGCTTGGCTCCCAGTTCTGGTGACAATTGCTGCTACCTGAACTGTTTGCCCAAAGGTGGAGATCAAACAGTCCTTTCTGGTTCTTTTACAGGCTTTCCTAGTTCAGAGAAAAATATATCTAGGCCTTAAATGACTGCTCTTCCTCAAAGCGACAGCCTGCGCAGGGGAGGGACCGCTCTCTAGTTTGGTGGCCAAGTGGCTTGTGAAAGGCGCCTTGGGGTCGGGTCTGGGGTGGGAACTGGACCCAGGAGGTGGGGTGATAATTAGTGTAGGACAGTTTTTCCCTTATTTACCTTTCCAGCCTGTGAGTTCAGGGCAGGACCAGGTTGAGACCCATATTTTGTTACCGATTAGCAATCTTTGACTACAACTCCGGTTACTTTTTGTAACTCTGTATCCACCCCCACCTTCAACCACAGGCTCCTTAAGGCCAGTGGCAGTAGTTCAGTTAGGTGGTTTAACCGTGTTGGGATTTCAGGGTCTGGGGAACGAGGAGCCCCAGTCCTGGCCTCTCTGGCCTCACCTTCTGGGGGGCCTTGGGAGAGTCAGATTTCTGGGCCTGGGTTTCCCCAAGTGTAATACGAAGGAAGGACTGCTGCAACCCTGGGACTGGGAAATGAAATGTTTTCAGCTGCGTCATCGATGACACCTGGCAAGAGTGGTTCTCTGCAGAGCCCTGAAGTGCTTGAGTGTTTAGCATATTTGCAGAGAAGTTCTGTCACCTTTTGGACAAGGGGACTCGAACCCTGTCTGGCTGTGTGCCAGTTGCAGCAGCCAATGATGCAGGCATGGAGGAGGGGGCTAGGCCTGAGGATTTCCACCCCAAGGGGGTGGGTGGGGTTGAGGTGTAGGGTTTCCTGCAGAATCCATCTGCCCCTCCCTCAGCCCCCCCCCCCCCCCCTGACGACTGGATTCTCTAGTATACCATCCCTGCCATCTCTTTCCTGGCCCCCCCCCCCCCACACACACACTTAGGACAGGACTGCTGCAGGCTTTGTGGTGGCAGAGCTGTGCTTTGGGGTGAACTGAACATTCAGCATCAGTGTCACAGGTCTCAGTTACTGACAGCGCTGCTACTGTTTAGTTTTGTCTTTTAAAGTCATGGGTGGCCTTGAGATGTTCTCCCAACAATATGAATAGGGTGCCTGGAAATAAGGAAAGGCCCTTCTCTTAGAAACGCCTTTTCTGTCCTCGTAGTTTTGAGTTGAGTGAAGGGCAGGCTGTAGATAAAATAAATAAGGAGCCTCAGCCTGAGTGGAGGACAAAGTGGAGTCAGACTTGGGGCTTGTGCCTTTTGGCACTGGTCTCAGCTCCTCCTCCCAGGAGCCCCGGGAAGTTGCATTATCCCCATGTTAGAGACAAGCAAGTGGACAGAGGTTTTGAGCATCGCCTGGGAAGGCAGCTGAGATTGGAAGGGTCTCGGTTTCAGTTGCCTGGGTGGGGCTGCTGGGGTCCTCCCCTGCTCAGCCCATGGGCTGGCTTGCATCTCTGGCCTATTGTCCTGTTGGCTGACACTGGTACCCAGCAGATACTGGTGGCTCCCTCTTCTTGATTCCTGACCCAAGTTTGTCCTCATTCTCCCATCCCCGGCAATGTCACTTTCTTATCAGTGACCACTGAGCACTGGTTGAAAACCCCATTACAAAGGGGCCAGGCTGTCTTGGGTTCGACTCCCCTCTCCTCTCTGGAAGATACTTAAGTTTCTGGAGCCTTTCTCTGCTCTTCTGTAAAGTGTAAATCCAGAGCACCCCCTTTATCCACAGGAGGTCAAGGGAGGTCAGGGTCTGCACACAGTAGGTCTCAGCAGGTGTCAGAATCTTTGTCATGAAGATTTCTTCCAGTGCCCCTGGATAGGGACCCCTTTGGGGGCTTGCCAAACAGACTTCGGTGTTGGTTCTCTTTACAACTTTGTTTGCTGTTTAGACAGACAGCTCATCTGAATATTGGTGTCTGAGCCCATGTCTGGCTGCACCTGCCAATGTGCCTTAGGAACAGTGGCCCTGTGGTCCTCTCTTGGGAGCTGTAGGTTACCTGCAGCTGAAGGGGTGCCCTGGGAGGCCCCAGGAGGCTGCGGTGGGAGGTGGCCCATCTGTATTCAAGGCAGTCTGTGGCTGGGCCATGCCGGTGGGCCTCTGACTGCAAATGCAAATAGACCTTTCTCCCCCTCGATTTTGACCAAGGGCTGCACAAGGGCACTGTTTGCTCTAATCCAGTGGGGCAAACTGAGGCAGGTGAACCCCAAACCCGAGAGTCAGGTTTGCCCCTTTGAGCCGATGTGATTTTCAAACAAAAGTATTTCCAGCAATTTCTCCCGGGGCCCTTCCCTCTTCTGCGTGCCCCTCCCCCCATGTCCCTGTGCCTGTTAGTGCCCTGTCCCCTCCCCCCACCCCTGGGGCCCACTCCCCTTTTAGCTAACCTAGGGAAACCAGAACCTCCAGCAGGCCTTTGTATGGCCCTCTTTACTTTTGAAAGTTTGGATTAAAAATTTGAGCTTCTCAAAATAAGATAGGTTTGTTCTTCGGCTTGTGTTTTTGTTGGTTTAAAGGGAGGGTGGAGCGAGGGTGGTCTGGGCCTTTAAAAAAAGACAGAGCTGCTGGCCCTGAATAGGGCTTTCATGGGAGGCCTCCCAGCTCAGGGCCTCCAGTGCAGGACTGGCTAATAAGGAGGCTTTTCCTAAACCCAGCCTAGCCTGGAGCAAAGGTCAGTGCAGACAATGGGGCGGGTTAGATAAGCCTTTTCCCTCCCTCCCCACGCTGACCTGACCATCCATCAACAGCCTTGGGGTGCTGGCCTCGCACTAAAGGAGGGCTGGGCTGGTCCAGAGGAGCTCATGGGCTGGTCCAGAGGAGCTCACGGGCAGGTAATCAGGGGCCAGGTAATCAGGGGCCGCCAGGGTGTGCCCAGCACTTCACAGTTTGCTACAGAGAGCACCCCAGCCCCAACCCCATTCTGTTCAGAGCTCCCAAATGGTCCCATATTGTAGATGGGGAAACTGAGGCTTGGAGACGTGCAGTGGCTTGTTCTGGGTCCTGCCGGGCTGGTGGGTGGGGGTCTGGGATCAGGCTTGAGTCTTCTGTGTCAGAGTCAGCCGGGTGCCCTGTGCCTGCTGCCCCTCTGAGTTGGCACAGTCTGGCTTCATGGGACAGGGAGGGACTCCCACGAGAGGCCTCCCCAGAGCCTGGGCCTCAGGTGGACACAGGACAGGTAGGGAGGCGGCTCCAGGGGCGGGGCCTATGTGACAAAGGTGTGGCGCCTTTTGTCAGGAAGTGGGACCCTGAGCCTCATCCTGCCCTCCTGTTACCTCAAGAAGTGCGCAGGTAAGATAGACGAGGCAGGCACGGCGAGGCGTGTGTGTGTGTGTGTGTGTGGGGCGTCCTCACTTCTCTGCCAGGGTGGCTTCCCGGTGCTGTGGGGACCACCATACCTCTCCCCCGTGGCCTGGTCTCTGAGCTCTGAGGATACAAACATGGTTTAATATTGTCCCCAGAGCAGCACGAATAGCAAGGAAATCTTTTATTGCTCACAATCTGTGTTTCCCCGTGGGGACTTTCCACACCATGCTTGTCAGGTCATCAGCACAGAGAATTGAGAGCCTGGGACTTAGGCGAGTTCCGGAAACGGGGGCCTCTGTTTTCTCATCTGCAAAGTGGGAAGCCGTTACCAGCCTGAGAGTTGAGGGGAAAGGAAGCATAGCGATGTGTGTAAACCGGGAAGGGTAGGCGTCCCCCCCTCCCGGCCAGAGCACTCAGTGCTGGGTGAGCTTAGGGGCGCTGCAGCCTGCTGGTTAGGGCTCTGGCTTCAGGTCAGAGAGGCCTTGGCAGCCTTGGCCCTGCCACCTGCTGTGTGTGTGGCAGCTCCCTGAACGGCTAAGCCTCAGTTTCCTCATCTGTGTCCTGAGGATAATAATACTTTGCTTGGTCCTAGAGCCAAGCCTAAAAGGGTGGGTTGGACCTCCACTGCCACCTGGACCCCTGCAGAGTTGCTTTCTGGCATGGGGATGGGGGACCCCCGACGCATACTTCTGAGGGGAGCCCTTGGCCTTTCCTGTGTCTGAGTCAAGCGAGTCCTTGTCCGTTTGGAGGCCCCTGCCCCTGGCCGCCTTTCTGACCTCTGAGGTCAGGCAGTCCTGAGCTGTTTGTGGGGGCGCTCAGGGAAGGCAGAACCTGTGGGCGACACACTGCGTCTGCAGTCTCACTCTGTACCCACTGACAGATTATCACAGCCACGGCCACTCTGCCCACACCTACTACCTGCGTTCCCAGGATCAGTGCCCGGATTCATGCAGGGACAGCTCTGAGATTTCAGAGCTGGGAGCTCGGTAGTTCCTATGTCCTTGGAGTGCCATGAGGGAACGCAAGTGGCTTCCCAGTGGCTTGGCGGTAGAGGAATAAGCCTATCTGCGAAGGGGACATGATGCTCCCTTGATCATGAAAAGTCAGGAATTGTCCCCTTCCTAGCAAGTACCCGGAGCTGGTCACTGTGACACGTTGCCACTGTCCCCTGCTTCCACAGGCCAGCGGGGGCTGGTGGGTAGAGGTTTTGGGGGCACGTCTCGAGCTGGGTCCTCCAGATGGGCGCCTGCTCTTGAACCAGTCACGTTGATCTCCAGCTCAGGGGTTTTATTGATTTGCCTGTACGTGTCCTTTTGGGCTCACCCTGTACAGATGCTTAACTGGAGGTGGGGGGCATTGTCTCACTGCAGCCGAGGCAGTGGC
This sequence comes from Hipposideros armiger, assembly GCF_001890085.2. Taxonomy (NCBI): domain Eukaryota; kingdom Metazoa; phylum Chordata; class Mammalia; order Chiroptera; family Hipposideridae; genus Hipposideros; species Hipposideros armiger. Next base: position 4,792,388 of record NW_017731393.1, read on the forward strand.
CCTGGGGAGGGGGAGGGCGTGTTCCCCTTCCTCCTTCCTGCTTCCCCAGCTGCCAGAGGCCTTAGCCATTTCTTGTCGTTTCCTGAATTCAGAGATGGGCTTCTTTCTCTGCTGCCATGTGGTGCGTCTTAGAGTTGGTATGTGTGCCTATTGAAGGGTCTCCCTTCCTTCACTCTGGAAGAGCCATTGTTAAGTGCTCGGGCATCTGTGACTGTTGGTATCTCGGAGTGGAGGAAGTGCCCAGAGAGCCGGAAATCCTCAGGAACTGTCCAGAGCCCTGTAGGCACTCACAGGAGACTTGTGAGGGAGGGGACGCACTCCAGGCCTGGCCACACGGATGCCGGAGCCCCCAGACCATGCTTGCGGGCCCTTAGTCCATCGTCTCTGTCTGTCTCTGAGCTTGTGTGGCCCTGGCCTGGTCGTCTTGACTTGGCAGAGGGGCAGGTTCCCAAAATGTCTTTTGGGTAGAACCCAGTGTGCCTGGGCACGGCGCTGAGAGCTACCGTGCTTTACACCACTGCTTCCCAGAACAGGGAAAAGCCCCACTGGCCCCACTGGGATCCCCGCCGGGGCTGGGGAGATGGTGCAAGTTGGTGAGGCAGGTCCCAGCAGGTCAGTGGGGGTGGGGACCAGGCCTGGAGCTCCCGTCCATGTCACCCTGGAGCCTGCACTGCCTGCACTGCCTGCACGTACCCGGTGACCCTCTCCTCCCTGCGTGACTATTCGTCATGTCCCTTTCACTCTCCGAAGGGCCCTGGTTTGTCTCTGAACCTCTGAAGGGTGCTGGGAGATCAGTGGAGGAGGGGAGGGGGGACTGAAATTGGGAGCTGAGTGAGATCGGCCTCGAAGGTGGAGGAGACAGCAGGGAAGAGGCCAGGCGTGGAGCGCGGGGACACAGTGGGGCATTTGACTGCATATCTGTTTCAGCGGGTGGCTGGCGACTGGGCACCGGGGGTTGGGCAGTGTGCAGGGCTGGGCAGGTGGGGTCCGTGTAGCCCCTCCCACTGTACCTGTATCTCTCCCCAAAGTCCCTGGGTTGGGCTTTTCCAGCTGTGGGCACTTCCAGCTGTACCTTGTTTTTCTTAGTTAAAACAATTTTTAAAAATGATTTTATACATTTACTTTTAAATTACAGTTGGTATACCATATTATATTAGTGTCAGGTGTACAGCATAGTGGTTAGCTACTTATATAATTTACGAAGTGATCCCCCTGATAAGTCCACTCAGAAATTGGATCTTTTTTATAGCCCATCCCTTCCCTTTCTCCTGCTCCCCACTTAATAAATACACAGCTGGGTTTGAGAGGGGCCCCATCAGCTGACATGTTCCCCACGTCTGGGGTTTTGTGGGTGCAGTTGGGCAACCCAGCACTGTTCTGTGGATTGGACAATACAGACAGAACCAGCAGCATCCGTCCACTTGTGACCTGACCGTATGCAAGTCCCTACCTCTCTCCGGGCCCCCATTTTCCCATCTGTAAAATGGGGATCTTCCATGGGCTGTGCCGAGGGTCCCAGAGACCCTAGCGTTTTCTGGCCCCTTGACTCAGAGTTCCTAAAACGGACAGAACCACAAACCCAAGGGTTGCCTGCCTTGCCCATTCTGCCTCTTGTCGGTCACATTTGTGGTTAGGTCACTTGCCTGGGTTGGTCCTCAGCATGGGGCAGGTCTCAGGATTGAGCACCTGGGTGATGGAGGTGGTGTGGCCACCTGTGACGCACAGGTACTGCTCTGTCTGACATTGGCTGAGGCCTGAGACCCCTGCCTGGCCAGCGTGTCCTTATGCAGGGCCGCACTGACAGCCTCGGTGGAATTACCTGCCTCTGCCACCTGATCACCTCTTACAGGACCAGGTAACAGGTTTGGCGCTAGAGGAGAGCCCTGAGCTCCAGTTCCCTGGTGTGGGGTTTGCCAGGGGCAAGGCCGCCTATCCTGGACCTGGTGTTCTCTGTGGCCTCTTCCCTAGTCCATAACCTTCTTCAGGGCAAGGTCCGGTCTTCCTGGCACGTCGTAGGTGCTCAGTGAACGCTGGGGTGAGAATGGGTGGCCGGGAGGCACTGGACAGCGACGTACGGAGTCTCCCTCTGGTTGTTTTAACCTGACACTGGTCAAATCACGTTGGCCACCTGCCTTTCCTTTTTCATGTGCTCCATTTGGTGCCAAATGGTCTTCAGCTACTTACAAAACAACCAAACCCAAGCCCCGAGGGGGCGACTTTCACCCCCCCATCTGTTTCCCCTTAATTACTAAAAAATACATGCCTGCTTTTTTTAAATCAGTGATTCCTAACCTCGCCTATATATTAGCTATCATTCGGGAACGTGAAAAATGCCAGTGCCTGGATGGGCCACAAGAGACCGGTGCAGTTGGTCCAGTGGTTGTGCAAGCCCCCTTGGGGCCCCCTGGGGGGCAGAGCACTGTGGGAATCTCTGGCAGAAAAGCCTCAGGTTCATCTGGGAACAAGGACTCTGCGCCACACTGGGGCTTGACAGCTTGGCTGGCCCGGGCTGGGAGGTTGGTGTCAGTCGACATTAGCTGTGAGGGAGAAATGGGCCATTTGTGTTGTCCCCTTCCTGACCTTTGCAGCGTGGACACTCAGGGAGGTGGCTTTGGTGCGCCCAGCCCAGCCTGCCTGGCAGCAGTGGGAAGCTGGGTTTGTACTGGCCTCCCGTTTTCTGAGCACCTACCCCAGCCCTGGACAAAGCCGCTGGCTCCCCCGGCCCCCACCTGGGAGCTGTCATAGACTGCCAGACATTGCCATGTAGACCTGCCTTCGCCGGCCCCATTGTGGGATGCTGGGCCACCCAGACGGGGTGGGGGCCTTTTAAGGCTGCAGTCAAGGGGACAGATGCAGGTAGGGCCAATGGCACTGAGACAGCAGCTATGGAGAAGAGCCGACCCACTTCCAAAAATAGCCCATCCACTGTCAGGGGAAGCATCTCTTTGTCTCCCCCAATCTGTCTTTCCGTTGGCTCCGGGCTGTAAGGCAAGGAGGCTCACTCTTGTCTTGGAATCAGAGGCTCCGAGCACCTTCCCCTGCCCCCCACAAGGGCCCGATTGTGTCCAGGCCCTGAATGCGCCCGGTGTCACCGAGCGCTGCAGCACGGTTCCTGTCCCTAATGAGCCCGCTTTGGGAGTGGCCCTTTGTCGTGGGTTCCGGCTACACTGCCCGCGCTGGGCTCTCAGAGGGCTCGATTTCCCAGCTGCTTCGCGTCTCCTGTAGCTGGCAGGACAATGCGAAGCTCCCGTCCTGCCCTTTCTCCTTTTTCTGTGTTTCCCATATTTTCTGGAATATGCACACACCACTTTTATACGGGACAGAAAATTAATCAGCGAGCGAGCTTCCCCCTCTCGCAGCGCCTGTGTCCTGGCTGGCGAGGAGGGCTCCCCACCCCCACCCCTCCTCTGGGACCTCCCCACCATTGTCTCCTAACTCTTGTTCCTTTCGGGTCTCCTGGCTGTTTCCCCTACACGGAGGCTCCGGCTTCCTAGTCCAAAGCAATAAACGAAATCCTCTCCCTTCTGTCTTCCTGCCCCTCAGGCGCCTTCCCTTGACCACCCAGTTCTCCCGGGAGCTCTGAGGCGGCCGCCTCCTTCCTACACATCGCTTCCTGGCCCCAGGCAGCCCTGGACCCTGGGAACCTCGGCTCTGGCTTGATCCAGCGGCCTCTTCTCGTCCTGACCTCTCGGTGGCGTTTGATGCCCACTCCAGGCTTGTCTCCTGGAACAGGCCCCCCCCCCCCCCCATAGCAGCTTCCATCCACCGCCTGCCCTTGGTGGGAACGTCACCCTGTGCTAAGCCCCCAGTCTCTGCCTCTCACTCCTGACCTTGAGGCCCAGTGTCTTACTGGTCACCATCCTGCTGACTCTGTGCCCTCTGGGTTTGGGTCCCGTCCTCTCACCTACGCACCTGTACCCTCCACCTCACAGGTAACCAACCCTGCTTCTAGGTTTCCTGGCTCTAGCCCTGAGCTGTCTACTGGCCGCAAGTGGCTGCTTCAGTTCCATTTAATTAAGATCAAGTAACATGAAAAGTTCCAGTTTCTGAGTTGCACTAACCCCTTGTAAGAGCTTTGCACCTTGGGGACAATGAAGCAAAAGGACAGTTCCATCATTCCAGAGAGTTCTGTTGGGCAGTACTGATCTAGACAACTCCTTGCTGGGCCGAGTGAGGCCGTGGGACTCCCACTTGTCCATAGAAGGAAGCTCTGATACCCGAGCATGGGGTCAGGACCCCTCCCCCACCCGGGCCCCTCGGGATGTGAGCCCCAGGCAAGGGCAGGCCCTGAGGGCTCCTGCTGGCAGGACGGTTCTTGCCTGCGCACCCACTGGAACCCCACCCTTCCTTTGAGTCTTAGGTCAGCCCTTAGACAGGGACAGTCACAGAATGTGTGACCAGTCACCCTGTCTGCCCAGTGTCTGCAGGACGAGGGTCTTGGCGGTTGCCCTACAGCCATGGATGACACTTCTGATGGCCTGTGTGGGTTCACACGTATGCGCTGGAACCCCAGCCTGGAGAGGCCACGTGGCTCCGTGGGGCTCCTGAGGTCCCCCCCTACAGGGCCCAGCCCCCTGCTCCCAGCCACCAGCTCCTTATCTTCAAAATGAGGCCAAGAGGCCTGCAGGATCAGAAAACAAAGAAAATAGCTTCTAAAACAGTGGGGCAGCGGGGGATGGACACAGGCCAGCCGGCACTCCCTCCCCTCCATGTGGGGGGCATCCTGGAGTGGCTGCAGACACCCCTTCCCTGGCCGGCTCTACCAGCTTTGGGTACGGCCCCCCTCCTGCCCTCTGTGCCCCTGGTTCTTGGAGGCGGTGGCTGTGGCGGGTGGTGGGCAGCCTTGCCATCTCTCATCTCGGGGTTAGATGAGCTGCCTGGACCCAGCCTCGGGCCGTTACTCCGGCTGCTCCCTGGCGGATGAGACTCTGGCCCTGGGCCTCACCCCACTGCTCACTGTGCCCGCTGTGTGTATGGGGATGGGGGGGTGGTGGTCAGGGTGCCATCGGTGAGATCACAGCAGGATGCCGTTACGCCCCTGCCCCCTGCCAAGGCCTGGGTGAGGCGCTGGCAGGGAGGGTCAGAGGAAAACCCCTTCTAAACCCTGTAAGCTGGAAACGCAATATCAATGCTGACGGTGGTGGGAGCCATGTGGGCACGGGATCCTTGATGCCAACGCCCTGGAGGTCCCCAGCACCCCCTAAGCCCTAGAGCCTCCTGCCCCTCCTGCCCCCCCTGCCCCCCTGCATTTCCTGGCCCGAGGCCAGGGTTTCCTGGGAGCCTGCCTCTGCTGTCTCCTCCACCCGCTGCAGCATTTGTCCGCTGTTGGAATTCTTGCTGCGGACAGCGGGCAGACAGCAGCTCCCGGAGTGTGGTCCACAGGCCCTGGGGATGCCCCCTGTCCTCCTGCCGAGATCCCCACCCCAGGGTTGCCTGGAGTGGGGGGGGGGCTGCTTTCATCTTGCTCTCCCCCTCCAAGTGCTTAATCCGCTTCCACCTAGTTAAGACCTTGTCCCGTGAGTGCAGCCTGCCTGGTGCTGAGCAATGTGAGCTGCTCCCCAGCATGTGGGGCTCAAGTGCTGTGGGAGGTGAGGGATGAAAAGACCCCTTGTTTTTGGTGCAACCCAAACTCTCTGAGCAGGAGGGAGCAGAGGGGGAGCTGTGGCACAGGCGGGGGCGCTGGAACCTCCGGCGGGGGCTTTATTATAGGGGCTGAGACAGGAGAGGGGCCCCGGCCAGCTCAGGGCCTCCCCTGGCTCCTCTGCAGCCTCTGCTGCTTTCAGTGTCAGCTGGGCCCTCCTCTGTGCACTGACCTGTGGACTCCCTTCACCAGGGCGGCATGACGGGCTTCGGGAGCCCCTGGACCCCGATGTGCCTGTGCACTCATGCATTTTTCCTGGGCCACGACCTATAGTTTTTATCAGAGGCCGAGAATGGTCGTGGCCCAGGAAGGACCAAGAACTAGCAGAGGAGGGTTAATGAGGCTCCTCTCTGAAGCCTTTAAAAAATAAAAATAAATGAACTGAATGTGTGCACGCAGGAGGAATCTTCATGCAGGGCGCAGAGGCGTCGCGTGGTCTTCCATCCTCCTCTGGCTGAGCGTGCTGGACACATGACAATCTCAGTTTGTGCCGGTCATTTGGAGGATAGGCTCTGCCCCCCTTCCGCCTCCATCCTCAGAGGTCACACCCCTAGCGCCTGTTTCCTGAAGCTGGGTTTATGTGAGGGGCTTAGGGTTGGATAGATGTCCTCATGCAAGTCTTTGCTTCCTGGACTTCTCGCTCCATCATTTCCTTTCTGCCTCAGTCGCTCCCCACTTCCCCTGGGCCTCAGTTTACCCATCTGTGAGATGAGGCAGTTGAACCAGGTCCATGGGAGCTCAGGAATGTTCCTGGAAGTTGAGAACGTTCTAGAAGCCTGGGTCCTCTCTGGGTACCAGCTTTGCCCAGGCGGCTGCTCCCAGCCCAGCCCCTTCTCTCATCCCCCATCCAGCTGGACCAGGGCCTCTTGGGGTTTTGGGCATTTCTGCTGCTCTGGGGCCTGCCTTCAGGACCCACTGTGGCCCAGTTTTCAACCGCAGGCCCTCACCTGTCAGGTGCTTGCCCAGGTGGGGGAGTGATCTGACCCAGAATCAGAAGGCAGCGGCCAGAAGGGATCATTTGCCACCCCCACCCCACCCTCCCCGCCCCCTAAGGCTTTGCTTTCCAGCTTGCCCCACCATAGGCCTCTTGTGCCAACTCCCCGTGGCGGTGGCAGCCACTGCCAGCAGGAGCAGAATAAAAATGGGGAGTCGCCTAATTTTCTTCTTTTGAATTGCAACCTTAATCCTCCTACAGACCAGGCTTCTGGTGACGTTTGAATAGGTCTGTGGGCTCCCTGCTCTCTGGCTGAAGACACATGCATTGGTGCCTTCAGGAAGCCGGGACAGCCACCAGCGTTTGACTCTGAAAGGTGCTAATTTACTGGCATGCTAGCTGGTGCTTTTGGCATCTTGAATGACAGTGCAGGGAGGGGCAAGTCCTGTATCCACCTGACAGGCCCTGTCTCCCCAGTGTCATCCCCACTTGCCCCTCCGTGGTTTGCTGATTGGCAGCTGGAAGAGGGAAGGACAGTCCCACTCGGAGAATGTGGCCTGGGAGGCCTGTGGGGTATGCAGAGCGGGGCTTCGGGTGCGCGGAGGCCAGGGTGCTTCAGAAGGCTGAGGGCAGAGGGAAGGGATGCCGGACCGGGCTAGCCTCGTTCTCCACGCTGCTGGGGACTCAGAGGCGCGCAGGAGGCCGCTTTGTTTATTTTGTAGCAGACATCTCTGAGATTGCCACGGGAGGGGGGGTGTCTCCAGGCTGGAGTGACCGCCTGCTGCTGTGTCCCACTTCTGCTGCTTGGAGAGCCTGTGGGGTAGGAGGCGGCAGCCCATGGGAAGGACAGGAAGTGGGGCTGCAGGGGGCTCCTCAATCCAGGGGCAAAGGGGCAGTTTCCACAGGTGCACCTGCTCTGCCGGCCACCTCTGCCAAGCAGGGTGCAGTCGGGAGCCCAGAACTCTGGGCCTGTGGCTGTCCAGCACGCGGGGCCCGCAGGGGAGACCCTCAGGAGAGGAGCAGTGGGTGGCAGTCTGATCTTGTTGAGGCCCGCTCCCCTCCCTCTCCCAGCCCTGCTTTGTCACCTGTGAAGCAGACTCTCAGGTTAGGGATCTCTAAGGGACACCCCGTAGCGGGTTGGAATAAATCTATGTATGCTGTCCTCGATATTTTTTTTCTCCCTAATAAATAAGGAAACTAACAAACACAGTCTCTCTCAGAGGCCTTGAACGGGACGGTTCTGACCATTGACGTCAGGCACTGAAGCTGTTGTTGGTCGTGATTTGTGAGAAGGTCTGGGGAAGGAGAATGACCAATGGTCGCCGGGGTGTGGGCGCCAAGGGAGCCCTGCTGTGACCTCCTGGGTGCTGGGCCCCTGGGACGCAGGCCTTTCCCGAAGGAGGTGGCTGTGTCGGATTCACGCCCTGGCGCCCTTACTCCTGTCCTTAGATGTCATCCTTTTAATACCCCAGGTGGCTTAGGGCCTCCAGTGGACCCAGGAGGGGAACTTGTGGGGAAGAGGAAGGTCCCAGTGGGGAGGCTTCCCTGTGGGGTTTGGTGGGCGGCTTTCAGGGGCTGGTGGCATCATCCCCCAGGATCTCGGCCACCGCTTTGCGGATTCCTGTCCTATTGGGTCTGAACCTCCCAGCCCCACTCGCACGAGCACGCAGGACCCTGGGTCAGAAAGGCAGGGACCTGCATGAGCTCTGGACGTTTGCCCGTGGCTGTAGGGCTTGGCTGTGGCGTGCCAGCCCTGAGGCGCCTGGTGTCATTTGGGGCTGTGAGGGACCTGGACCAGCGGCAGCAGGGGCAGCCAGTGGGCACTGGGGGGCCAGGCTAGGGTTGCCTCGCCTGCACATCACCGTTCCTCCCCACACCCCGAGCCGCTCAGACGAGGACGTGCTTGGGAGCGAGAGTGATGAGTTGGCATCGGAAATGATGTCTCATTAAAGAGATTGCTTCCCCCAAACGCACGCATTTATCATTAAAGGGCTTTTGGAAAAGGACTCCTTGGGGCAGCTGGGGCCTGGGTGTGGGGAGGGGAGGAGTGTTGGTATCAGCCCCATGGCACATGGGATGTCACAAGTGTCCCCCATCCCTGTGCCTCAGTTTCCTCCCTATAGACTGGGAGGTGAGTGGAGGTTTAGAAGGCCCAGCACCCCAGGCCTTCTCAGTTCTGTGCTGTACTGTCTCTAGCTGAGTGCCACCCGCTATGAAGGGTGTTGTGGCAGATGGGACCCATGCCCCGGGTGCCTGCTGACCACTGCGTCCCCACCCCCACCCAAGGCTGCACCCTGAGTTGGCTTCTACCTGTGTGCGTGTTTCTGTAGGAGACCCAGAGCAGGTCAGGGGCCTGGTTCTGGCCCCAGCCTGTCCTGGACCCCCTCCTCGGGCCTCATCCATAAGGGACCCCTGAGATCCCCAGCCTTGCTCATCTCTTGGCCTTAGAGCCATTATTATTACTTGGTCTGGGAGCCACCCAAAGGCAGGCAGGGGAGATGTGGAGAGAGAGTCCCACCCAGAGTGGGATAGCAGCTCTGCTCAGGGAAGAGGAAGAAGGCTGCCCGACAGCAGGCCTGGCCCCTGTGGCCTGAGTGGGGCCGTATCCCAGCCTCAGGCCTGAGGTTCAGGGAGAAGGGGCTTGGGCTCCGGCCATCTCACTCACCTCCCTGCTGAGCTTGGCGAAGACCCCCTCACTGGTGGGTCCCAGGCGAGGTGGTGATTTGGTTACCTGGCTGGCCCTCTGAGTGTCTGAGCCACCTGCGAGGGGGACAGTCCTTGTACCGTAGCTGTGGTCGTGGGTCTATCTGTGTGATCCCAGACAAGTCACGCAAACCCATGGGTCTCCCCTTTCCGCCTGTTAGATGGGGTGACCTCATCTGTTCCATCTCATGGTGTTGAGGATGGACATGACATAGTATCAATAGTAGTAATAACAGCTAACAGGTGTTTAGTTAGAACACTTCCTACATAGTCACTCAGGCACGCTTTCCCTGAGTGATGGGAAGTCCCCCCGACCCAGGCACAGACAGTTCAAGCAGCCCACGGTCCAGTGTAGAAAGGGGCGGAGCTGAGACGTACTGCCCTCTCTGTGTACAGGCGGCGTTCCCCCGTTGGTAACTTCTTCTTCCAAACCACTACCTGTTTATTATAGGACATTTAGGAAAGTCATCACCTTGAACCCCAGCACCCAGATGGCCTCTGTGATGTGGCCAGTGTTGCCATTGGCGGTAACTGGTGTGTGTCCTCCATTCCCACCGGAGGACCAGCTGTTGAAATGTGTGTGTTGAGGAGACAACCAGGAACATCCTTGTTTCATGTGCGAGGCTCCTCCTCGTCTCCATGGGCAGTGGGACAGTTACGTGGCCTGGAAAGTGGAGCACTGGCAGAACTCTCACTGTGGAATTTCTTGGCTCCAGAGCCACGTGGGGTGTACTTTTCGCAGTGTGGCCCATGCAGATTTCTCCTGGGGCGTCCTGTGCGGGAATGCTGTCTCTGCCTTCCTTCTGATCTGAGACCCACAGCCCCGCCCTGCAAGCCTGAGCTCACTCAGCCTTCCTAACTTATCCTGGGTGCCCCTGACAGGAGCCCTGGGAGGCTGGAATGCCTGCTGATGTGTAAACCTCACTGGGGGTGGGGAGTAAGGTGGCCCCTCCTTTGTCTGGGCTCTGTGGGAGGGGTGCATGCAGGAGAGGGGGCGAGGATACGCATATGCTCCAGCTCATTCCGGGGGTGGGGGACACCCCTCCAGCTGCCATCTTACCTGGTCCTTTCAGGCCCCAGACTCCAACCCCCACCCCTATGATTTATTACTGGTGGCGATGTAGAGTATCGCTCACCCCTAAATAATCCAGTGCTCATTGTGGAAAGCTTGGGAGACACTGGGAGGTTGAAAATCTAAATTTAAAATAATCTACGCTAATACCTTGTTCTGTTCCTAGAAGAGGAGTCGAAAGGAAGGTCCGTATACATCATCTGTTCAGTTTTTATTTTGAAATAATTATAGCCTCACAAGGAATTGCAGAACTAGTACAAAGGGCTTCTGTGTGCCCTTCCCCCGCTGCCCCCCTCTCCCCTTGGTGACATCTTATAGAAGTAGAGGGCATCATCAAAGCCAGGCCCACGATGTCATCAAAGCCAGGCCCATGACATCTGCACAGCACAGTGGCTGGACTGCAGATCCTAATTCGGACGGCACCGGCCCTTCCCTGAGCTAATTTCTCTGTGTGTGTAGAGTTGTAGGAGATCTTATCACATGCCTAGAGTTGTTAGACACACTTTTAAAAATAAATTTTGCTATTTAGACCCGTTTTTAAATTTACAGAATTATTGAGGAGATAGCACAGAGTTCCAGTTCCCCTGCCACTGGCTTCCAAGAGCGGCATTGTGCATTCGGGACAGTTAATGAGCTAACAGCCATGCAGCATATTAACTCGAGTCCACACTTGACTCAGGTTTCCTCTGCTTTTACCTAATGTCCTTCTTCCATTTAGGATCTTCTCTAAGACACACTTTTTAAAAAACAAATTCTGCCACGTAGTGTTCCTCTGGTTTGTAATCGCACCTTTGTCCCTGTGAGGTGTTGAGAATATCTTATCACAGACACCAGTGACCACTCTGGGAGCGCGTCGGAGTGGCCCGTCGCTCACTCCTTCCATCATGTGCGTGCTCCCGAGCGGGCATCTGCCGCAGAGATGCTGTGTTCTGTCTGGGCTCTCCAAGGGGCTGGGCTCTCCGAGGGGCAGGCTTGGCACTGCCTTCCGTGTGAGAAGGGGGCACCTTTAGAGGCACACAGCCTCTCCCACTGTCCCCTCAGCCATCGGGGCCCTGCACATGTCCTCCCGGGACAGCACCTGGGACGGGTGAACACGAGGGCATGTGTCTTTGAGACTGGACGAGGTCACGCAGGGGACAGAGCATGGCAGCGCGGTGGCGTGGGGCAGGGGAAGAGGTTAGCATCCGGCTCTGCCCATGCACGCTGGCCACGTGATCTTGGGTGAGTCCCTCCACGTTTGTGAGCCTCAGTTTCCTCTGGGGGAAACCGGACATGCTCAGCTGTCCTTCACACCTGGTGGGAGAAGCAAATGAGGGCTTGCGAAGTGTAGTGACTTGTGACCATGTTAGTAATGATTGCGGCCACTGGCTTTAGTTTTTGAGACTAAACAATCTCTTCTCTGACCACTCTTTGTGTTCGACCTCGCAGTCCAATCGCACAGTTTAGAATAGCGACTCCAGCCCGGGCCACTTCTGAAGGGTCATTGCTCCACCCGCTTTGTGGCCTCGCAAGGCCAGGCCATGAGCAGCAGGTCCCACTCACAGGATGTTTGTCTGCGAGCCCATTGAGAAATCCCTCTGGAAATCCTCCTTTGGCCCTGGGGCGGGCAGGCGAGAGAATTGGAGACAATGGGACCACGAAACAAAAGGCGCAATTGTTGGGTCCGTCTGGCAGGGTCAGCGGGTGCCCAGGCCAGGGAGGCAGACCCGTTGGTCCGGTCACTGGGTTTCTGCCCACCAGTGGGGTGGCCGTGAGTGTGCTGTGAGCAGGGGAATTGAGGCCAGACCCCAGGCCTGAGTGCCATGCTCTGTCCGCCTGCCTGGCAGCCCTCCCAGGACGTAGCCCTGGGATGTGACTTCAGGGGCGGCATCCTTTGCAGGTGGGGTCCAGACCAGCGTGGCGTGGTGCAGTTGGGCTCTGTCCACTCTGCCTTGCCCAGGTCGTTGCCCCACCGAGCACGGTAGTTTATGGTAAACCCGTGCAATCTTGCAGACTGGGCTCACCCGCCTCCCCTGACCGTCCAGTGGTGGGATTTCACCCTTCCACACCCACCCAGCTGCTGCCCTGGGACGCCACCCCTCAGCCCTCACTCTGTCCTGGAATGTTCTGAATACGTAGCTCCTACCCTACGCCCAACCCTGCGGAGGCCCTGAGCCTCTGCAGCATGTCCAGGCTCCTGGGAGCAAAGTTGAAAGTGCTCTGTGATGTGACTGGAATCCGCTTCTAGGTCTCGCCTATCTCTTCCGGAAGCTTCCATGACCCCAGGCGGTAGCAGTTCTTGAATACCATCCAGGCATTTCCATACCCCCTGCTTTGTCCTGGCTGACTTCTTGACCTTCAATTTCCCTTCCCCTTCCCTGAGCCGCTGAAATGCTGCCTCCTCTTTTCAGCTCTAGCCACTCCCTCCCCCAGTGTCCACAAGTCCCTCTTGCCTTCGCCCTCGGGGTTTAGTGTGGGTCTTTTGGAGACGTCTTTCATTCTGTCTGAGCTGTGGCAGTTTCTTTCTTTTTTCTTTTTCAAAGATTTTATTGGGGAATTGGGGAAGGGGAATAGTGTTGGGGAATTGGGGAAGGGGAACAGCCAAGTTGTTGTCCTTCAACCTTAGCTGTGGAGGGTGCAGCTAGCTCAGCTCCAAGTCCAGTCACCATCCAGCCGCCCGTCGGCAGCTCTCGGCCACTCAGCTCAAGGTGCTGTGTTCAATCTTAGTTGCGGGTGGGCATAGCCCACCATCCCGTGCAGGAGTTGAACGGGCAACCTTGTTGTTAGGAGCACGTGCTCTCACCAGCTGAGCCATCCTGCCACCTGTTGGCAGCTCAGCAGCAGCTCAGCTTGGGCACAGCTCACTGGCCCATGTGGGAATTGAACCAGCAACCCTGTTGCTCAGAGCTCACGCTCTTAACCAACTGAGCCACTCGGCTGGCCCTGAGCTGTGGCAGTTTCAATGTTAGCCCCTGTCATGAATTCCTGGGACGGTGCCATGTCTTAACTGTTTGTGGTCTGGTACCCACTGCCTCCTTGGGGAGTGCCCATGAGTGACTGGTGGGTGCTGGGGCCGCCCTTGGCAGGACAGGCGAGGCCCCCCTGGGCCCCGTGGCCTCACCCAAGGGCCACACCTGAGCTGCTTGGCCCCTCCTTCCTCTGTGGGTCTGGAGGTCAGGCCTGCTGCTTCCTGTCCCAGTGGCTCTGGCCGCCTTTATTGATCAGTTCCTGGAAGGTGTCTGCTCTCCAACAGCAGCCCTGGGAATGTGAGGCCGAGATGAAGGGCCGGCCCTGCCCCAGTGACTCAGTCTGGGTGTATGTGGTTCACCTCAGTGGACGCTGCTGGGGTCACTCTGTGCCCTGCCTCCCAGGCTGACACACCCAGAGCTGTGAGACTGTGCCAGCTAGGGGAAGGCAGAGGAGTCTGGCCTCAGGCCTCCCCAGGCAGACAGCCTGACAACCCTCTGTGCCTCAGTGTCCTTATTAGTAAGATGAAGGTGGTGAGGGTCAGGAGAGGTGACACAGTCAGGAATTGGTATGAGCCCATCCCGCAGCCTCTCTGCACCACAGCCCCTCAGCGTGGTGAGGGGTGGGCAGTAACGAGGTGGCCACCCCCTATCCCACCTTGGCCTCCTTCAGCCATCCCAAACCCGAGTCCCTGCCTTTCGGGGCCACCCTGCCCTGTGTTGCTTGCCCTTAGCTGTTTGGGGCTGGGTTCCAGGCAGGCTCACAGGAGGATGGGGTGAGTTGGTCAGTGGCCCCCGGCTGCCAGGGGGCACCTGAAACACCCTGGGCCCTTTGTGGGTGTCCCGTGGGTCCTGCAGGGTGAGCTGGCAGGAGCCTGGGGCTGGGGTCCCGCTTGCTTTGCTGCTGAGCCCTACTCTTCAGCTGTCAAGTCAGCCACCAGCTTCTCAGATTAACCGAGCCGCGGGTGATGACACAAAGCTGAGTAGGGGGACATGTGGCCTCTCACTGTTCACTCTGACCAGGCTCCCTAAGAACAGGCCCCTGGCTTTCTCTGACCTGCCCTGGGCTCAGAGCCTGGCCTGGGTGAGAGTGAGGATTGGGGCTCTTGATTTGTGGGGAACTGAGGAGATGGACTTGGGGAAGGTACAGTCAGACAGAAAGAGACAAGGGGTGTGTGCGTGCATGTGTGTATGTGAGATTCTACATGTGTGTCTCCGTGATAGTATGTGTCTACATGTGTGTCTACGTGAGAGTCTGTGTGTCCATGTGAGAGTGTGTGTGTCCACGTGCGAGTGTGTGTGTGGAAGTCCCCACAGCCCGTCCACACACCCTTGCTCCCCTTGGTCACATTCAGTGGATTAAAAGCACCGTCCCCACAGCTTCTATTTTTGCTTTTGACCTTTAGTTAAATGCTCACAACTGCTGGGCAGTGGTGCAGTGTAAGTGTATCACGAGTAATTGGGAGAGAGGACAATCTTATTTCGTTTAATACCAGCGCTGCTCCCCTAGCCCCTCCCAAGAATAGAGCTGACTTCGCTAAGCTCTTTTCCGGGGTGAGTATTTAATCATCTAAGTGACAAGCGGATACAGTCTGTACTGTGCTGGCATTCACACGCTCACAGCACCCTCCCTCCCTCCGCAGCCCTGCTGACTGCATGGAGGAGGGCACGCCAAGAACACAGCCCCCTTCTCCACTGCTTATGAGGTCCTCATTGCAGGCGAGGAAACGGCTGCGGAGCTTAGAGGAGCTGCCCGGGTCACGCAGGGGCGGCCCATTAGACCCAGGCAGCCCCAAGCCCTGGAAGTGCCCCTGGAGATGGTGCCAGGGAGATACCACGAGATGGAGAAGCGGAGGGTCTGCATGCTCACCGTGGTAGGCAGAGTCCTCGCCACAGAGTCCCCACGGCCAGTGGAGGAGGAGGAGCCCTGGGGACATGCCAGGAGGCCCGGTGTGACCTCTTCTGTCACCCACTTGCTGGACAGATGGTCTCACCTCTCTGAGCCTTAGCCTCCTGGGCTGTTAAGTGGGCTTGGGGACGCTCAGGCGGTGCTGTGCAGACTGGGGACGCACACCTGGCACGCAGCAGGTTCTCGGTGGTAGTGACACTCTTGTTTATTTAATGTGTTTACTAACTGCCCTGAGCAGGAGTGATGAGCAAGATGCAGACGGAACCGGAGAGGAGGCAGCCCAGGAGTACTGTTACTGGGGGTTGGAACCAGCCCAGCTCGGTACAGGCAGCTGCTTCCTCGCCGATGGCTGCTGTGACACACGAGGCCTCCCGGCGGCTGCAGAGCTGCCTGGGAACTGAGGGAGCGTGGGTCTCTCGGGCACATGCTCATGGGTGCCCCCTGTGCACCCAGGCAGCTGGGGTGGGTGGGAGAGCTCTGCAGAGGGTGGCGTGGAAAGAGTTGCTGACTTGCTCTGTTCCCTCAGGCGTATGGCTTACCTCTCTGAGACCTGACTTCCTGCAGAGTGACTGACAGTCTGTTCCTTCCCCCTGAAACTGCAGGGCACTGTGCGGGAAGACTAAACCCCAGAGAGGCCATGCAGATGTTTGTTGCTGTCCAGGCAGCGCTCAGCAGGAACTCCGTTCTCCCCAGGCTGGGTGGCAAGTGAGCTGCAGGTGGGCTCTGTGCCCAGGTGCACCCCGCATGCCCCCGGCACCCCCGTGTGGATGTCGGACTTGGCTCCTTGTTGAACACTCCCTGGAGTCACAGGTTCTCAGAGGTGAGGCTGCTGGGCCAGAGGGGCAGGTCCCACGGGCCAGGTTCATGGGGACAGTTTGTAACCAGGCAGAGCTGGGGTGAGCTTCTCGGGGGCTCCTCCTCCTGGCCAGCTGGTCCAGTGCTTCGGAGCAGAAAGGGTCGTTGTGCGCTGTCTGGCCAGCTCCCCCCATTTGCGGAGACCCTTGGGACCACGCTGGCTGTCTCGGGGTCTCTGGCCCTGGGTTTTACCTGTGGTCAGTGGGGAAGGCTAGTAGCCACACTCTGATTTTTACTAAGGCATCTAGACACCCCCACAAATACCACAGCTTGACTTGGTGACTTGTAAGCCCCTTGGATGTGCCTGGCGCCCCCGCTGTGGGTCTGTGGTTTCTCTGTGGGGATGGAGGGACATGTGACCATCCACCTAACCATCCCCAGGAGAGGTGCATGGACAGGGGAGTTGTGGGGTGGGCGGTGGATGAGGTGGTGGTTTTCCCTGGGATTTCTATTGCAGCGTGAGTTCCGGATGGGAGCAGAGGGGGTCATTTTGGCTCACAGGCATCTGATTTGGCCTGGGAGGTGACTCAGATTTCTCATGTCCACCCCTGTCCCTAGCTTCCAGCTGTGAAACACAGACCATCTGTGGGGGTCAGCCTGTGGGGCAGCTTGCCCACCTTCTGTCTTGGGTGTCTTGGGGTGGGCTCCATATTCCAGAAGTCTCTTTCCCATTGGTTTTGTTTTATCTCTGATGGCCTGTGGATGGCCCTGCCACTCAGGGCAGGGCCAGGGAAGCCTGGAGTGGGGCGAGGTCCCGGCCTGCTTGTCCCTGGCACCCTGCTGCGTGGCCTGGAGCTTGAGTGTCCGCTGAGCACAGAGCAGTGCTCAGAGGGCCCTAAGCCGGGGTGTTGTGTGGGTCTGCCACTTGGTCGTGTCCATTTAAGGAGAAGAAAGCCTGCTGTACAAATGTTTGTGAATGATTTCCTCTGATGTTGGCAGCGTGCATTTTTGTAGGGTCTGAGCACTACTGAGTGAACACTCGCTGCTGGGGCCTGCCAAGCCCCACACTGGTGGCACTTCGGTGACACAGGAGGAGCTGGGCTGCAACATGCAGGGTGAACGGCATGCTGGTGGGGCCCTGATGGCAGAGAGGGGCTCAGGCTCTGTGCTCCTGAATCACGGGGCCTCTGTGCATCTCCCGAGATCGTTGTCACTCCCCTTGTGCAATCATGGCCTATTGCCCACTGAGCATCCTAATTCCCTAGTGCCAGCCAACCGTCAGGAAGCGGGCCCCACCCCACGGCTCCTGTGTCAGGGAACCTGGGCAGAGCAGGCGAGATCCTGGGGATAGTGCCAGTTAAACAGGAAGCGGGGAGGCACTGACTGTCCCCTCGGAGGCTGGGACCGAGCCCCATTCCGGGTGAGTTCCGAAAGGCCGTCCTCTGGCTGCAGTCCTGACGCGCCAGGAAGCATTTCCACCCTGTTGCTGGTTGAAGCCATTTGCTTGGCGACCTTGGCGGTCACTCACTTCTTGGGGGCTCCAGGTATAAAGATGGGATGACCCGTGGGATGGCCAGCGTCCCCACTGAGCAGCTCCCATGCCCGTCCCTGGGTAAGGACCTGACCTGTGACCCCATTTGGCACCAGAGTCCCCTGTGACTGGTCTGGCTTTGCAGATGTAGAAACAGCTTTAGTAATGTGCCCAGGTGACAGAGCTGTGAGTGGTGGAGCCAGGTAGGCACAGCCCAGCCCGTCCAGCTGGTGCACCCCTCAGGGCAGGCATGAGGACCAACCGAATCATTTCACACTAACAAGCCCCTAGATGCGCTTGGAAACTAGCGGCTGCTCCCCCAGCACTGGCTGCCCCCTTTCTCTGCCTTTCTCTCCCTACATTCCCTAAATTCCAGGCCTGGTCTCTCCAAAGCCTCTCATCACATGCTGGGTGAGCTCCCTGGTTGCCTTAGCCTGGGAGGGGTGGGGGAGTGTGCTGGGTGTGTGTCAGGTGGTGGGGGGAACAGCACAGCCAGCACCTCTGCCTCCCCTGATCCAGGAAAATATTCACCACGAGATCTAACTGCTTCTGCTGTGGAGCACACAGAAAACCCCCAGAACTGTTTTCATGGCCTCTTTAACCTGCCCCTGGGGCAGGACTGTGGCTGTGAGGTGACAACTGTGACTCAGGATTTAACTCTTATTAGTGAAGATGTCTGGTCAAGACCTTGTGTTCCAAGTGGCAGCTCCTGAATGCGGCCATCCATCCCCCTCTGTCCTTCATGCCCTAGGTGACTAGCATGAGAATTCCAGCAAGGCAGGCTCTGGAGACCCCCTTGGCTGGGCCCTCACTTGCGTGGGGGCTGTGGAGAGGTAGTAGAGACGAGGGGTTCTACAGGCCACAGATCGGAGGCTCCGCCAGTGGAGGGACTTGCTCAGGCCACCCGGCAGTGGGCCCTCCCCAGGCTTGCCTGTGTCAGTTCCCCGCCCTTCCGCGGGGGAAGTGCAGAGGGTGTTGAGGGTCTTGGGTGGGGTCGTGGTGAGGGGTGCATTTGGGGACAGTGGCTGTGAAGACCAAGTCCTCATCGAAGGTGGCCACCCCCCACCTACCAGGCGGTTGTGGAGGGCAGGAGACCTTGTGTTGTGGAGCACGGTGCCACCCTGGGCTCTTCAGAGCGGTGAGGCAGGCATCAGTGGGAGCCCATTGCTGCGGCCGCGGGTCCCTGGCAGGAGGGCTGTGCAGGGAGCCTGAGCAGCCAAGCCCTGGGGGCTCATCACTGACCCCCCGCTGTCAGCAAGGCCCGGCTTAGCCTGCCCCTCTGTGGGGAAACTGAAGCCCAGAGTAGGGGAGCAGCGACTGCCCTGGAAGGCGGTGGCCTCAGCTGCTGCCTGCACATCGGATCGCTGAGGGTCCTGTGCTTTCATGTGAGACCCAGAGGCCTTCAGTGGCACTCAAAGCTGAACCCCTCTAAGGGCTTAGAGCATGAGGGCCTGGGAGCAGCACCCCTTTCTTAGTCTGCTCAGGCTGCTGTGACAGAATGCCACAGACAGGGTGCTTATAAACAACAAACATTTATTGCCCATTGTTCTGGAGGCTGGCAGTCCAAGGTCAAGATGCCCCCACAGTTGGGTGCTGGTGAGGGGCTGCTTCCTGGTTCACAACTGGCTCCTCCCCACAGGGCAGAAGGGGGCGGGAGCGCTCTGGGGTCTCTTACAAAGGCACTAACCCCATTCACGGGGCTCCGCCTTCACGGCATAAGCACTTCCCAAAGCCCCACCTCTTAACACCATCTCTGGGGGTTAGGATTTCAATATATGAATTTGCGGGGGAGACACAAACATTCAGCCCATAGCCACTCCCAAGCCCCAAACCAGGCAGAACCAGCTTCCTGGGGGCTCCTTCCTTTGGAGGGGGTGCGCTGGTGTTCACTCTGGGTGGTCGGCGAGGTGTGGCAGTGGCAATGGCAGGGTGGTGCTGGGGGCTCCAGGAGATATAGTAGGTGGTGTGTGGGTAGTGCCATCTTTGTGTGGTCTCTGAGCGCCCCCAGAAACAGCACAACTGTAGTTGTCCCCTTCAGCAGCGGGCTCCGTCCTTGGCCTTTGCACATGGTTTCTCTCGTCACCATGATGCCCCCAGCTCTGAGGCCACTGTCATCCCATCTTATACACAGGGAAGGTGAGGCTCAGAGGTCCAGTAGCCTGGTCAAGGCGGGCCCGATGCCACGAGAGCAGAATGGGAACCTGGGCTCCTGGCCTTCACCCTCCCATTCCTGGGCTGTGTGCTCTGTTATCCTCTGTGGGTGGAGCCCCTCCTTTACGATTGTTGATAGGACATCCGTTTCCACGTTCCTGGGAGACTTCAGACTGAGGTCTTGTTAGGGAGACAAACTAGAAAACAAATCAATAGACAGGATGGTTTCGTATACCGGTGAATGCCAGGAAGGACAAACAACAGATGGTAGCATCTGGAAGGAGGGCCACCTGGATGGGCTCGGATGGTCAGGGGCTGTCTGTCCCTGGAGGCTTTCCAGCCGGAAATGGTTGGGAGGGCTGGTGGGGATAAGCCTGGTGCTTTCCAGGAGCAGGATGGAGGCCACAGTGGCCGGAGCCTGGTGACCTAGTGGGCAGAGTGGGCCGAACCGTTGGAGTTGGGATTTTTATCTAAAGCCAGGCAGAGGTGACAGCATCTCGCTTACACTTCTTGAGGCTCTCTGGTTTCCCGGTGGAGGGTGCGCTCGAGGTAGGGTGTG
Organism: Hipposideros armiger; assembly: GCF_001890085.2. Classification (NCBI taxonomy): domain Eukaryota; kingdom Metazoa; phylum Chordata; class Mammalia; order Chiroptera; family Hipposideridae; genus Hipposideros; species Hipposideros armiger. Next base: position 4,812,628 of record NW_017731393.1, read on the forward strand.
CATGCCTACATTGGTGGCCCCTGCAGTGTCCTGGTGACAGAGGCACAACTTTCAGCCTCATGAAAAGCTGGGGGAAAGAGACGGCAGCAATGGTGTGAACAACCCCAACATTGCGGCCTTTGGACTTAACGTGTTATTTCTTATTTTTTGAAGGAGGTGCAGTTGTCCCTCCGGGCATGGAGGGAGTCCCGGGGAGGCCCTCAGCTTGGCCGTTCACAGCGTTGCTGGGACCCTGCCAGGCTGGCTGCATTGGGGCCAGGGGCACAAGGAGCCCGCCCTGTGGTTCCTCTGGGGCCCTGGGAGCCGGCGGGCTTGGGAGACTCAGTGCGGCGGAACCTGGCCCCCGCCGCTGACTTGCAGGGACTTGCAGGGGTTGGGTTGGGTGAGGGGAACAGGACACATGTGGGGCGTCTCTGCACCCCATGCTCTGGAGACACCACTCTGGGGCCAGGATACCCACACTGAGCTGTTTCTGTTGCCGACGCCCCTCACCCGTCCCTTCAGCCCCTCTTCCTGTGGCCCTGGCAAGATAAAGGCGCAGGAAGCCGGGCATGACGACGCTCGTGGTCACTCATGCGTCACAAGGCAGGAGGAAGGGGCGAGGGGGGCTTGTTTTTCTCATCAGCCTGGTGGAGCCGGGCTCCTGAGAACAGCCCCAGGAGCCTGGAACCTGGTATCTGCAGGCCCAACTGTTTACATCCGCAGGCTCTGGACAGGCCACAAATTACCCTGTGCCTGTGATTCAATTTCCCGTCCACCTTTCTCTCTGAGGAGTTCCTGGCATCATAAATCTTGCTGCAAACAGCAGGGAAGAAGAGAATCCCAGGTGCTACACAGAGCGCTGGATAGCCTCGGACCGAGCTGACCTTCCCGGCAGCCGAGGGCCCCAGCCTGCCCAGGACGCCCCGTCATCACTGCCTCGGGGCTGTCCCTCCACATTTCAGGGCTGCTGCTCATCTGTCAGATGGGGCTGGCAGTGCAGCTCTGGTGTGCGAATTCAGCACCACGTGTGTACAAAACGCCCTTAGTACCACAGCCGTCGGACCTGGGTGTCGGTATAAATGGGTTAACATTATTTTTTTTTT
>NW_017731393.1:4814997-4816129 GCF_001890085.2 Hipposideros armiger
CCCTCCCCTGCTGGCCTGTCACCACCTTAGAAGACTCCGCCTGGTATAACTGTCTCATATCCAGTCCCCTTTCCTCCCTCCAAAAGAGGGAGCATAGAAGACGCAGCCCCCAGCCCTGCCACCCTGGGCGCTGCCTGGGCCACTTCAGGTTCCTGAGGATCCTCATCTTTAAGGTGGGGTTCATAAGGGACCCACATCCTAGGGCCCAGTAAAGGGCCACACATGCAGGTCGCCCCCACGCTCCTCACCGTCCTGAGCCTGGTGGAAGGGAGCTCTGTCCAGGGCCCCAGTGTTGGCAGCTATGTGGCCTTGGGTTGGCTGCTTAACCTCTCTGTTCCTCTTTCCTCAAGGGTCAGGTGGGGGAGTGCTGGAACCTTCCTCATAGCAGGGTTGTGGTGAAGCTGGATGGGATGAGGTGTGTAAGGTGCTCAGGTGTGTAAGGAGTGAGGCCGTGACAGCTGCACGTGGATGTCACTGCCTGAGGTGGCGTTTTGGTTTCAGGAAGGCACATTTCCAGCTCTATGTCAAAAGTTCCCTCTTTGGAGCTGTCCCTGCTCACTGTGAGTGGCCAGTTAAGGTGGCCCTTAGCTCAGGGTCCTTCTAACCAGCTCCAGCATTAGCAGGTATCCTCAGTGAGGGCCGTCACATCTCCATGTGCAGGCACTGTGCTCATACCCTCGGTGCAGCCCTCCAGAGGTGTGGACAGCTGACCAGAGGCCTCAGGCTCTAATGAGGCCGCCTGGGTGGCAGTTTGAGGTTGGAGGTGCCCAGGTTCAGGTTTTGGCACTGAGTGCCCTGTCGTTGTGGCCGTGGGCAGCCGGGTCTCTGTCTTTGTTACCTTGGAGTCTCTGGATAGATGGCATTGATTTCATGGCTGTGGGCTGTCCCAGCACCAGGGGTGTCAGCCAGCCTGTACTGCTTAGGTCCCCAGGCTGTGGCGGTGTGCTGCCGTGGGGCAGGGCTGTCCTTACAGCCCTGGGACTCACAGAATACCGCAGGGTACAGCTGAGCAAACCCCCCACTGGCCCAGCAGCATCAGTGCTTCAGAAACCAGAGCCGTGTGTGTGTGTGTGTGTGTGTGTGTGTGTGTGTGTGTGTGTGTGTGTGTGTGTGTGTGTGTGTGTGTGTGTGT
>NW_017731393.1:4819859-4821574 GCF_001890085.2 Hipposideros armiger
TCTAGCTAGCATGCTGCACACCTGAAAGTAATATAGCACTGTATGTCAGCTAAAATTGAAAAATTAAAAAAAAAGTAAAAAAAGCGAGACAACCTCTAAATGGAGGGGGAAAATACCGGCTGGCCGTAGGGTTGTGGTGTGGTCCAACAGAGTGGTGGGTAAGTGAGCTTCATGTCTAACCTTCAATCTTTAAGGAGCCACAGACTGGCCCAGCTGGGGCATTCATTTATCCGAGGGCACCTCCACCCCAGGTGGTGAGCAGCTGAGGTCAGGAGCCAAGGATGCTTCCTCCCTGGGTGAGGCCCAGGGAATGTGGATGGTGCGCCCTGAGACCAGGCCCCCTGTAGCACCCCTTTCTCACTGCCCCCCACCCCAGACCCACCCCTGCACCTTGGCGTCTGAGTTGAGGGCTGCAGGATGTGTCATGGGCCAGCTTTCCCTCTGTGACATTGTGCCTGCACGTGCTAAGTCTTGGGGACCTACTCTGGTCCTGCGACGTCACCATCGAGCATTGTGACCCTGGGAGCTACAGTAGTTTCCCGCCCTGCAACCTGCCGTCCTGCCACCGGACTGGACACAGCGTCTCAGCCTGGGTGGCTGTGAGGGGACTGTGGGTGGCCTGGGCCACGGGATGAGATAGGGGCGTCAGGAGTTAATGCAGCATGTGAGGACCAGGGACCCGGGAACAGAGTCCCCAAGTGGCTGTCGTTCGCAAAACCAGCTGGGGGACAGTGCAGTCAGTGGCCCGTGACTAACCCTGAGTACAGCCACTTGGCTGCGTGCTCAGAGGCCTGAGGCCACCAGGGAGGGTCTGTTGCCCCTTCTTCTTTGGGGCTGTCCCCCGGTGGCCTCTGCTGCCCCTGGGATTTCTGGCAGTTCCAGAGCATTCTGTGATTCTGTGGACAAGCACGTGTTCCCCGTTGCCTGTATTCTACTCCCTGCTACTCCCACCCTGTCCGATCTCCCCCTACACTGACTCAACCTGTCCAGAGGCCTCAGGTTGNGGCCTGTCCTGTCCCCCAGCCCCAGGAAGGCCCAGCCTCATCCTCCCTTAGGGCCTCGTCCCCGCACACTGTCAGCTGGTCTGTGTCCCTCTCGGTGTTGGCATGCGGTTCAGCGGCCACTTCTCCCCTGAGCAGTGTCCTCATGTCCTTGGCTGGCTCGCCTGCCAGCCCGTCAGGAAGGTGCTGTCTCCTGAGTGTTTGCATGCGTCCAGGGGTGACGGTAGAGGCCTGGGCAGCTCGGGGACCTGGGGCAGCTCTCAGTGTGGCTGTGGGATCTCCAGCCTCGCCCTGCCTTGTGGTGTCCTGGGTGGTGGATGGTACAGCATGGCAGCTCCTGACCTCGGCAGGCCGTGGGCGTGCTGGATTGCATGGAAGTTCCAGTGCATCTTTTGCCTCTGGCTCCTCGGGGTTCGGGGATCGGAGCCATCTGGGCCCCCTCTTTTCAGTGGAGGGTGAGGGACGGTGAAGTGACTGAGGAGCCCCTGAGAGCCCACCGCTGCCTGCAGGAGGAGGCAGGCACCCCAGCCGGGGTGGGGGTGGGGAGCGACATGAAGTGGTGTGCCAGGGTGGGTGGCCTCCTGTCCAGGTGTCGAGGTGGCTGCTGGGCATGGGGTGGGGTTTGCTCAGAGCCCTTTTTCGGTCAGTAGACATGTGGCAGGAGGCGGGCGCCTGCCCAGACACTGTACTATGCAGCTCCCCAGGCACGGGGAG
>NW_017731393.1:4826369-4828298 GCF_001890085.2 Hipposideros armiger
TGCATGTGCCGTCCACAGGCCCCCTTCCCCTCTGGAAGCGTGCTGGGGATGCTGGCACATGGGGCCAGGGCGGCCTGTTGGAGGGGGTGATTTATGTCTGTCTGCTGGCAAGCGCTGCACTGTGCCTTCTGCCAGCATCGGGAGCATGGTGCTTGGTGTTTCCCTGCCCACTCACTCCCCCTCCCCATTTTGTCCTGGTGTCTTGCAGATGCTGAGTGACTACTGAATCACCTGGTGGTTTCAGCCTGCTCCCCTGGGGGGATGCACCTGCCCCAGGTACACTGATGGCCCAGCCGTGCCCTGCACTGCCTGTGCCTGAGGGCTGGAGACCAGGAGGCAGTCAGGGCAGGGGTGACGGGGCACAGCTTGAGCCAGTTACCAGGTGTCCTGCCCATAGCCCTGCCGGGGCCGACAGGATGAGCAATTGGCTGGAAGAGGCTGCTGGCCACGCCGCGCCATCTGGCGGGGCCATTGTGGACCACACAAAGGATGGAGCATGGCGGGGCAGCGGCTGCTGAGGAGTGGACAGACAAGCAGGAGGGTGGACTCGGGCCTCCTGGCCGGAGCCAGTGCATTTGTTCTGCGTGACCTGGGCTTCAGAGCAGGGATCTGGTTTATCGCTTCTTGGGGTGAACAAGGGATGACTCCCTCCCCCGAATCTTTGGCTAGACTGCTTTAAACAACTCTGCTTCTGAGCTGATTTATTGCCCTGCTAAGATGCAAAGGCAGTTTTATGTACTAGGTAATTAAGTGGCATTATAGACGGCTGAGAGTAAGTGGCTGCTGTTTTAATAATTAAAGTAAATGACCCCTTGACTGCTTCCCAGCTCAATACTGTTTTCCCTCAGTGTCAAGACCCTGGAGAGAGACAGAGCGTGCGTGTGTGAGTGTGCACATACCTGTGTGTATGTGCCTATGTGGGTGTGAGCGGGTGTGACTGCATGCCTTTGGGTGCATGTGTATGCGTGTGTGCGTGCACGCATGGGTCTGAATGAGTGTGTGAATATGTGCATGCATATGTGTGTGAGGGTGAGGTGTGCAGGGCGGAGGACGAGGTGTCTCCTTCCTGATCTGGTTTCCAGGATAGCTCTCGGGGCACACACACCGCCTGGGGCCGGCTGAGCCCCATCCTAGATAAACTGTCCTGCCCTCGAGGCCAGCCCGACACATGCAGGTTTTGGACACCACCTCCCGTGTGGGGCAGCCCTGATTGAAACCCCAGCCCTGGTGCCGTAGGGTGGTGGACAGGCTGCCCCTCCTCAGAGGCTCAGTCTCAGCCGCTGTAGGAACCCAGGGGTATGTCAGCTCTCCTTCAAGGATTGAGAAGCATTGAGCGCCAACTCTGTGGGCGCTGGGCGAGGGTTTGTGGACGCAGAGATGAACCAGGTCTGCCACTGCCCTGGGTCTGAGTAACCAGTAGGGATGCCAGAGTGGGGACGAGGTCACGGGCAGCAATGACAATGGGAGCAGGATCCGAGGCCTGGGGAGGGACCTACGGAGGGACCTACGGAGGGGCCTGGCCCCTGTACATCTGCTGCCTGCTCAGGGCTGCACAGGCCGGGGGGCAGCTAGCTGGCCAGCCTGCTGGGGAGTGCCGTTCTCTTCTGCCCCAGACTGCCGGTGTTTTCTGGATGGGTGGCCTTCTCCAAACGACATGGGCGGTGTGGCACAACGCGTCCTCACCTGTGTGAGGCTGACACGTGGCTGGATGCCTACCGGGCATTTCTGGGGAAGCGTAGAGTTGAAGAAAGCAAGGAAAGGTCCATCCAGCGGCTCTGTGCTGAGGTCCTGACATGAGAGGCCCAGGCCGAGGGGAGAGGAAGGAGACACACATCGCTGGGAGCCAGGCACTGTACTAGTCTCTCCACATACTGTGTCCTTCGGATCGAATTTAATTTAATCTCACCAACAACCCTGCAGCAAAGGTGA
>NW_017731393.1:4831074-4847263 GCF_001890085.2 Hipposideros armiger
TGTGTGTGATCGTCACCATGTCACAGATGGGAGAACCGGGACTCAGAGGGGTCATGGGCCGTCCTCGGGCCTCCAGCCCGACCCTCCTGCTCCTTCTGCATGCAGGCTGCCCCCGGCTGCCGTGTCTGAGCTAAGACACATGTGGGCAGGTGTGAGGGCCCTGTGTGTGGTCCTTAGACCCCTCTGCTTGCTGGGACAAGGGGACAGCCTTGGGTGGTGACCACTCATAGGCAGCTCTGGGCTGAGAGCTCCTGAGTCCTCGTTCCTGGTGTCTGGGGCACCTGCCGAGGAGGCAGCTGGTGTGAGCCGGTGCCCGTTACGGAGAAGAATTCTGTTCTGTGGTAGTGGGACAGCGAGAGCCAGCCTCCGAGACGATTAGTTTATTTATTTTGATTTCTAAGAGGACACATCTTCATTAGAGAAAGAAGAAGATTTGGAAAAGCAGAAAGAAAACCAAAACACTGTTAGCCCAGGCTCCCAGCCCTGCTCTGAAGAGTTTTTTCCCCCCAAGGATTAAACTGTTTGTTTTCTCCCTGCACATGAGTGTTTTGGCTGCTGGTCATCTGTATGTTTAAGGTGGAATCTGGCTTTCTCACTCAACATTGCATCAGATGCTTTTCCCCCCTTCTTGGTCGTCGTAAATGTCATCAGTGGGTTAACCTTCACGTGGCTGAACCAGAGTGTACGTAACAGTTGCCCTGTTGTTGGACAAACAGGCTGTTTCCCGACGGTACCTTTTATTCACAGCAGTGTTTTTGGTCAATGGTGGCCTTGGGCTGGGTGGAGTTTTGGTTGGTTTGGGGGCTGTGGAGGGGGCTCCGAGTCACCTCCATGGAAGTCACCCTGGGAAATACCCCAGAATGGTGCTCTGGACGGCTCATGCCGGTGGCGACACAGTGTGACAGGAATTCGGTCACCATCTTCCCATTCCCCCACTTACAAATCTATGAGAAGGTGTGTTTGTTTCTCAGGGCTGTGGTGACAAATGACCACAAACTGGGCTGCTTGAAAACAACAGACACTTATCTCTCACAGCTGTGGAGGCCAGACGTCTGAAATCAAGGTGTCGGAGGACTGGCTTCTCCTGGAGGCTCCGAGGGAGGGAGGGAGAACCCCTCCCTGTCTCTTCCAGCCTCTGGCAGCTGCCGGCCATCCTCAGAGTTCCTTGGCTTGTGGCCGCCTCACTCCCATCTGCCTCCGTCTTCACACGGCTCTTCCTGTGCCCGTGTCCCTCTCGTATAAGGACACGCGCATGGATTTAGGGCCCTTCCTAACCCAGAGTGGTCTCAGCTGGATCTCGGCCTTGATGACATCGAATAAGGCCCCACTCTGAGGTTCCAGGTGGACACGACAGCCCGCTTCAGGTGTGCATTACCTTTCTGCCCCTGGGGAGACGAAGGGCGCGGAGGGAGATTCTCAGAGATGGTCAGAGCCGCCTGAAGCCATCGGCCTCCCCACTGACTGCGAGTGACCTGCCACCAGCCGGCCCTGGAGGCCTGGTTCAAGGCAACCCTGAGAAACCACAGAGGTTTCCTGGGTTGTTCTAATACACTTACGCAGACGTCGCAAATGTGCTTGGAGGTTGATTGTTTTTCTTCTTTTCTCTTAAGACTGAACTGAAATGCATTTTTTTCTGTGATGTTTCCTCTTCTTGAAGTGTTATGTTTGGAAGGATGTGGACTAAGACGCCGTATTCTTAGATGTCCGCAGGGGAGAGAAGGTGGAGGTTGGCCTGCTTGCTTGTCAGTGCAGAGAATGCTTTCACTGGCCTTTGCCTCAGGCACCCCTAATGAAGGGGGTGGGGGTGTGGGGGCAGTTCATTTAACGGGGCCACCCGCCATTGGAGGCATCTGCCTGGCACGTCGTTGGGGTAGGCCACTGGGGGGGGGCGGGAGGGAGCCTTGGAGGCTCCGGTAGGTAGCCCCTCTCCAGGCCAGCATCTCTGCCCAGCTGTCATCACCCCTGCACTGGCCCCAGGTGTGGCCCAGCAAAGAGCGCCTTGCTTGCTGCTGATGTTGAATCACGGACCCTAGATGACCCTTGTATTGCAGGTGGGGAAACTGAGCCCAGGCAGGGAGGGGCGCTAGCCCACCTGTCCAGGGTCACAGAGTGGCTGAGGGGCCAGTGCCCCTCGGGCGGCTGGGGGTGGCGTGTAGTCCAGCCCACCGCCTGCGTAGCAGCTGGTGGGCATCTGCAGGACCGTGTCTCTGGTGGATAAGAGCAGGCCTGGGCCTGGGGTCCCATCCTGGCTGCACTGCCTCCTGCTTTGTGAGGCTTGGTGAGTCACCTCCTTCCTCTGGGCCTCAGTTTCCCTACTTGTAAATGGAAATAACCGCATCTCTCTTAAAGGGTTTCTGTGAGGATCAGATAAGATAACAAAGGTGAAGGGCCTCCTATGAGGTTCTGGAAATGGTGGAGAAGGTGTCTTTCCTCTTTTTTTTTTTTTTTTAAGATTTTATTGGGGAATTGGGAGAGGGGAACAGTGTTGGGGAATCAGGGAAGGGGAACAGACAAGTTGCTGTCCTTTTGTTCTTCAGTCTAGTTGTGGAGGATGTCGCTTCACTGGCCCATGTTGGTATTATCATTGCGCTCTTCCCGGCTGAGGCAGATCGGTCACCGGCCATTGGACGGCCGCTCACGGCGGCTCATGGCAGCTCACACCAGCTGTGGGCCACTCACGCTGGCTTCCGGCCACTCACGGTAGCGTCACAGCAGCCCCACGGCAGCCCCACTGCAGCCTATTCCGTCGCCGGCCACTCACGGCAGCCCAGCTCCAGGTCGAGCTGTTGTTCAGCATCTTAGCTGTAGAGGGCACAGCGTCACTGGCCAATGGGGGAACCGAACTGGTGGCCCTGCTGCTCAGAGCTCACACTCTCAAGCCAAACTCTTAACCAACTGAGCCACTCTTCTTTTTTTTTAAAGTGAGTATAAAGTTACAGAAATGTGGCAAGAATAGTACAAGAACTCCTGTAGCTTTCCCCTAGATTTGCCAGTAGCTTTTGCCTCATTGCTTTGTCATTCTTTCTCTGTTTTTTCCTGAACCGTCTGAGAGAAGGTGGGGTTAACACACCCTTTCACCCTGAATCTGGTGTAAAAACAGGGACTGTCACATAGTGATGGTATGATATGGCGGTCAACACGAGGAATTTGAATGCCGACATTGCTTGTTCCATCACGGTGCTTTAGAGAACTGATTTTCTGGTCCAGGGCCACATGCTGTACCCTCTCTTCAGCTTTCTTTCCCTCGGAACCGGTCTTCAGTTTTCCTCTGTCATTTCACCGACACCTTTGAAGAGTACAGACCGGCCCCATGTTGGCCCTGTCTGACGTGGCCCCACGGGCGCATGCAGGCTGTGCGTTTGGGCAGGACTGGCCCGCGGGTGACGGTGGGGTGGGGTGGGCTATGTCAGTGGCACGTCTTGTTGCGCGGTGCCTGGTGTGGGTGGTCTTGGGAGTGAACTTGATCATTGGGTTTAGGAGTTCCCCACTGAGGCTAGTAATACATCTTTGTCACTAATGAACAACCCGTGGGAGGTACTTTGAGGCTGTGCAGGTGTTTTGCCCTCACTGGACACCCCCACTCTTGGTCAGTGTCTACTGGTTCCCCGCCCGGCCATGGTAATGGGGACTTTCTAACTTCCTCCGTCCTTCTAACTTGGCAGTTGGCATTCTGCTGTGAGGGGCCCTTCCCTTCTCCCTCACCTGGCCTGTGTGTGGACACAAGGATTCTTATTGTATTCATCTTGGTTGTAAACCCTGGCTCTCTTTATCGTTGTCATTGTTACCTTGCCCAGGACAAACAGCTGGCTGGGCACCAGGAAGGAGAAGGGAATTAGGGTTTGACGTGCGTCCTTATAGGGTCACGTAGGGCCTGAGGGCCAGGGCGCCTGCCCTTGTCCTGGCCCTGCCGCTGATGGCCTGCGACCTTGGATATGTTGGCAAACACCTTGGGGTCCTCTGTTCACCCGATGTTAGGAGAGTTGAGACAGGCTGACTTTAAGGCCCTTTTGCCCCGACCCCCAGAGCCCCTTGGAGTCCCCTCCCAGGCCTTGTGTTGAGACCAGGAGCTGGCTGTGGGGATTTCCTGGTGGCCGGCCGTCATGTCACCTGTGGAAGTGATGACACAGAGGGTGGCTCCTTAGCGCCCTGCCCTGCCCACCTCACTTCCCCGTGGCACCTCTCCAGCAGGGCCCTTCCTTGGCAGAACCCAGGCCTGTTTATTCTCGTTAGTAACCAAACAGTGACCTCATCCTGGCCCCGGCTCCCCCTGACCTTCGGGTCTGTTCTCACTCATATCTGTCTTAAAGAAACACAGCTGCCTGGGCGGGCACGGTGGTGTGCTGCAGTGATGGGCCCGTGCCCACCAGGCCCGCTTGTGCCTCCTCGTGCCCGACGGGTCCCCAGAGGCTCGAAACTCCCTCATTGTGCAGAGGGCTGTTCTAGGTGTCAGAGAGCAGAGGGGTCCTGCCCAGAGTTACACAGCAGCTGGTGGTGAGGCTGGGACTTTGAGCCCAGGTCGCTGGTGCACAGACTCGACCCCGCTCAATGGAGGCGCCTGTGTCACCTCTGAGAGCCGGAGATGGTGTTTGATCCTGGGGAAAGGGCTAATGACTCTGCTCTGTCCCAGGGTGGGGCTTTCAGGGTTGAGTGCAGCGTGCAGGCAGGGACGTGAGGGTTGCCAGTCTTCTCCAGGTGCCAGGCTCGGTGAGTGGCACAGCCCTGCGGGAACTCATCAAGGGGTGTGCCCTCTTCAGTAAATAAGTGTCAAGGCGCCGGGCCCAGCACGCTCAGGTGAAGGGCCTCCCTGCCGGGCGGGCAGGGGCTGGGGTACGCCCCCGCAGTGGAGACTTGGCCAGAGCTGCTGTGGAGGCGCTCTGTGTAGGGACAACCAGTCCCCTTCAGCTGAGAGGTGGGGGTGAGGGCACCGAGAGGAGGGAGGAGTGAGGCTGGGAGGGCGCCGCTGGGGAGTTTAGGCAGGAAAGCAGCGGGGACAGATTTTTGGAGCAAGTGCAGCAGCACCACTCCAGCAGGGATGGTGGGGGGGACATGGTGTGCCCACGGGGCTATGGTCCTGGAGCAGGGGACCAGGGGACCAGGGGAAACCCCTTGGTTCAGTGCCATGGAGGGATCTGAACTCTGAGCTTGTGTTTGTGAAGGTTCTGGAAGGACCCGTGAGAAGGTTGTTAACTGCCCCCAAATTCCTGAGCTGCATTGGCCTGGCCTGTGTCTCATACTCTTCCCAGCAGCCCAGTGAGCGGGCATCATCCCTCCCATTACAGATGAGGACGCGGAGGCTCAGAGATGTTTAGTCACCAGTGTGAGGTCACACAGCTACGAGTACAGAGAGGCCCAGCGGACCCCAGGCCCGCCACTCCGGTTCTGCACCCCCCAGCCCATCCTCAGTGGCCTGGGTGACCAAGTGCCTGGCCAGCAGGACAATGGGGTCCTGGTCTGTCCTGTTTTTGGCCACCACTGATGTCACAGTGGCAAGTGGAGGGTTTTATAAGCCCTGCCCAAGGTAAGCAGGTAACCTTTGAGCCCCCGAAGTCGTGCACCCCCTCCCTAGTGGGGAGAACCGTGGGTCCAAAGGGCAACTTCAGCTGGATTTACCGGGTGAAAGGCAATTCAGAGAGCTGAGCCCACCAGTGACGGCAGGACAGGAATGGAACTGGGGTGGAAGCGGGACTGCCAGCCCCGCTGTATCCCAAACCCCCAGAGCCCCCCTCCAGCACCGACGCCTGCAGTGCTGCAGTCCTCGCCTGGGGGTGTGTTGTGCAGGGTGCGTGCCCTTCTGTTTGGGGGTCTCTGGGAGCCTGATTCGTCCCCACTGTGGCCATTCCTGGCTACATGCCGCAAGCCGGACCTGCTGAGACCACACCCAGGCGCTCTCCACAGTAGGGCGGGGATGGGCCCTGCCCGCCTCCTCCCTGCCTGCTGTGGCGAGGGCCTGGCCTGGGCTGGGGCAGTCCATGACCTTCTGAGCCAGCCTCTTTGCCCCTCAGTGACCTCAGGTGGACTTGCAGGTATATTGGCTTTCTGAGTGGTTGGGAACAAGATTGCAGCACACCCAGATGGCAGCGAGGTCCTGCCCGCCACTCCTGTCCCAGAGGAGCAGCCCTCCACTCTCCCAGCATGCCAGGGGCAGCTGGAGGTGGTCTGGACTTGCCTGGCCTGGGAGGAGCTTTGTTCTCCTCCCCGCACCTCCCACCTGGACACCCAGCTTTGGGGTTTGTTCCCGCGCTTGCAGCAGTCAGAACCGATCCCCAGGTGACCTGTGACCAAGGACATCCTCCCTGCTGCTTGTCACCACGTGGGTCTGGGGCCCGGGTGAGTGCCAGCTCGGGCCGTTTCTCCTTTTGCCGGCTCCTTCTTTGCGGGATCCCCCTTCCTGCCTGGGTTTGGCTCGGGCTATCTCTTGAGCCCTATTTGTAGGGGGATTGAAATGGGGTCAGTTTGCTGGGAGGCGGGAGGCTGAGCCCCGGACTCAGGGCTCCTGTCTGAGCCTTTAGTCACCTGCTTTCTCCCTCCCCCACTCCCCATAGGCCACCTGCTTTGCCCGTAAACATGGGTTAGATACCCATCAGTCCCCAGTGCTCTATGCCCTCCGCCTGGGGACTCTGTATGGTTGAGAGGGCTTCTCCTCTGCCGTGTATGGAACCAGCCTCGGTTTGTTCCCACGTCACAGCCAGCTTAGTGGTCCCAGTACTCCACACACGCTACCAAAAGCTCAACTGAAAATAGGGGGCATTTGCTTTATGAACAAACGATACCACATTTGCTCCAAATTACCTTCATGTGTGACATTCCTAAATTGGATGCAGACCCCACTTTTTAAAGATTTGTGGTGAGGCCCCAGCCTTTGCTAGCTCTGAAAAGGAGGCAGGTGCTGTGGCTCAGGTGGGCGTGCCCTCGTTTCTGTGAAAGTTTCAGCTGGGGTCCTTTCCATCAAGGTCATGCTGTCAGCCTGTGGGTGGTTTTCACTGAGCATTTACTAAGTAGCTGCTGCCTTTCTTGGTCTCCACAGCAGCCTTGCAAGGTGGGTTTTTAATTTCTTTTTTAAATGAAACTGAGGCTCAGCGTGCTAGACAAGCAACCTAGAGTCACACAGCCGCAACTTTTAGTTCCTGAATTAGTTTCCTTTGGCTGCTGTCACACATGACTGCAACCTTGGTGGCTTAACCAACACCAATTTATTATCTTGTAGTTCCGGAGGTCGGAAGAGCGACAACAATCACGGTGTCAGCAGGGCCTCGCTCTTTGTGGAGGCTTGAGGGGAGGACGGCTCTCCTGCCTTTTCCAGCTCCTAGAGCCTGGCTGCGATCCTTAGCTAGTGGCCCTTCCCCATCTTCAGAGCCAGCAACAGCACGTTTCTCTGACTGACCTTCCCGGGCCCCACTCCCTCTGACCACAGCTGGAAATGCTCTGTTTATAAACATTCAGGTGAGTGGGCTGGGCCAGCCTCCCACCTGAGTTTCATAACCTTAATCACATCTTAAAGTCCTGGCACCTGGAGAAGACTGGCCACCCTCACGTCCCTGCCTGCACGCTGTCATGTGAGGTCCCATAGTCCCAGATTCTGGGGGTTAAGGTGTGAGCATCTTTGGGGCTGGGTAGGGGACAGAAGTCTGCTGAGGACAGTTCACAAGCCCAGGCTGAGAACAAGTCCCTTGTGATGCCGCACGGGGGAACGGAGGCCTGAGGTGGTGCCAGGCTTCCCCCCGAGGTACATGGTCTCTTCCTCACAGAAGTCCTGGGGGGCTGTCTCGGGCAGGCGCAGGGCTTCCGTTACTCCCACGCCCACCATCAGCTCTGACACGTGCCCCGGGCATGAGGAGTCGATCCTTCGCCACAGCGGGAAGACGGTGCATTCCTCAGCACCTCCGGGGGGATGGCACCACGAAGCTGGCTCTTGGTGGCTGTCCTTTGGTCAATAATCACCCGGCCGTGGGTTTTATGGGAAATGGTAAGCACAGTTTGCTGTCCCCACGCCGAGCCTGTCATTTCTAACTGGGCGGGTCCCTGCTGTCCTGCTTAATTGCAGGGACGCAGCCTTGCAGGGGCTCTGAGTCGCATCCCTGTGCTGCTCTACCTGCCACAGCTCCCTGCCTCTGCACTTGGCTGGAATGTCCCTGGTGTCCTGCCCTGTGCCTCCCCAGAGGAGGAGGTTCCTACCTCCTCTGCTGGACAGTTGGCCCCATTTTGGCCTCACCAGCCCCTCACACCGGGCCTGCCTGGTGCTCAGAGATTTGGTTGACATCTGATGATAAAAGCAAACTCCCCTTTTTCCTGAAACCAGCAGAGGTCTCCCCTTTTTGCTGTTAAGGGGCTTGGCACATACGTTTTGGGACTCAGTAAATGTTTGTCCCCCTCCGCTCACCCCCCAGACTTCATTCAGGCCTGCCTGCCCTAGCCTCATCACCATCCCGTAGTTCAGCTGTGTTCGCAGGAGGCCAGCCCTGCCAATGAATAGTCGGCTGGGAGGGCATGGGGTCCCTTGGGGATGGAGCCCAAGAGACAGACAACTTGAACAGGCACTGCTCAGCATAGATCAGGGCTTCCTAGTCCTGTGTGTATATTAGAAGTACTTGGAGGGTGCCTAAAATGTATATGGATGTCCAGGCCCCTAGAGTCCAATGCAGAAGAGTTCAGATGTTAAAAGGTCCCTAGGGAGCCAGGCGCGTGTACGTGCTGCGGTGCTGGGAGCCGCTGTGTGGCTGTGTGTCCTTGCCGGGCAGAGCCTGTGGACATCTGCTCTCGGCGATTATCAACAATTCCCATTCGGAGTGAAATCAGGGTTGGTGGGGGCGGGAACATTAGCAGTGCTGGCACCTGCACACACAGGTTAATGTCTGTGAAAGCTGAAGGCGCAGGGAAAGAGTTCTGTTTTTCCTCTTCTTCCTGGTTTGAAACTGACATGGCTTCAGCTTGGCTTGTCAGGCCTCCCCAGTGGTAGCAATGCGTTTGAGTTTTTGGTTAGAGAAGATCGGAGGCTACCAGGCAGAGCCAGCCCGGGGTTCGTTCCTAAATGAGCGAGTGGGACCCGGCTTCCTGTTTGGCTGCTCCCTCGAGATTTCAGTGCAGTTCGGAAAGCCTCGTGACTTTTCCTGGAATGAAACGCCTGGCACCCCTGCGGCCCAGCATGGGCGGGGCGCTGATCCGTGGGGATGCCTGGCGTGGCTCGCGCAGCACACAAAGGGGCAGATGGCAGCCAGGGGACAGCCGTGCACCTTATCAGGGGAGGCAGAGCGGCCCGCCTGGGGAGATCCCCATGTTCATTAATGCAATCGTTTGTTTTTCTCCATGCCCATTGATTTTTTTTCCCTCTGTGGACTTGGGATGGAGAAGGTGGGGCTCTAGTCATGGCTGTTCCATTTCATTGTTCAGTGGCGGTTGAGGTTTCCATGATCCCGCGTCGCGGGGCATGGAGGTGGGAACATGGGAGGGGCTGGATGCCGGCTGTTTGGACATCTGTGAGCCAGGCGGTGTGTTCACTGTGTGACTTGGGTCTTGCCACTTAACCTGTCTGAGACTCAATAAGCAGACACAGTAACAGCAGGACCTACCTCATCAGCTGGATGTGAGGGTTACACAGGGTGATGGGAGGGTCAGGGTTTTCCTCGGTGCCGGTTGGCACACGGAGATGCTCAGGAAAGTTTGTGTGCGCGAATGGGGAAGGAGGTTCCCTTTCAGTGCGCTGCGTGGACGTGAAAACTCTTTCCCAGGCCTAGGGCTCTGGAAGTCAGCACTGAGTTGGCCGTACCACCCTGCAGACCCCTGTGGGCAGCCCAGACAGGCAGGCCAGGCTGGTGGAGAGAGCGGCAGGGGCCAGAGTGACCGAACCTCCCAGCCTGCCCAGCTCAGGGCTGCCACCCCTGAGACGCGTCCTCACAGGAACCTGATGCTCCCCTGATACGCCTCCCTCAGCCCTCTCGCCTTCATCCATAAATAATACCGGCCTCGCATTCAGCCTGCACCTCCCGGAGCTGCGATGCGTGCCAGGAGGCAGATGCTAATGGCTCAGGTGTACCTGAACCTGCCTGTCAGGGTCCCACCTCCGTGCCTTTGCTCACACTGTGCCCTCATCTCGGACTTGCCTTCCCTCCCAACCCCGCGTGTCTGCCTGTCAGAGTCCTGCTTGCGCTCAGTTCAGATGCCACCTCCTTCAGGAAGGAGTCCCTGATTTGTCCCCATCAGCACTTGCTGCATCTCTTGACTCTTGGCCCTTCGGCAAATGTGTTTGTTCCTCCAGCTCTTTCATTAGGCTGAGAGACCCTCAGAGGAGGGGGCCGTGTCCTTGGACACACATGTGTGACACTGGTTCTGCTGGTGTCCGGCTCTGTGACCTTGGGCAGGCCTGTTCACTCTCAACATCCTTTTTCTTTGCCTGCCTGGCAGGGTCCCCGGGAGGGTTGGAGGGTAGCAGAGTGAGTGCATCTTATACTGAGGTGGGCAAGCAACTCCCGTGCCCTCCTCACACCTCTGTTGAGAACCTTCAGTGTTCCAGGGGCTCCATCCAGCAGAGGATGCCTAAACAGAGGCCATTCAGCCTCTGCTTGCTTTTCCCTACTGATGGGGAACTCACCCCTCACTGGTAGCTAGGAATGTCGTGAAATTGGTAACTGCCCTTTCCAGTCCTGGGTCCGGCTCTGCAAGAGTCCAGTCCTTTAGAACTGCCCCGGGTCCAGGGAGAAGGGAGGCCTTGGGGTGGGACATCCTCCAAGTCCTTTCAGCAGACAGGACCGTTTGCAGATCCTGCTGGACTGGTGTCCTGGGCCTCGCCGAGGGAGGCCTGGCCATGCTCGTGTGTCCGAGGCGAGGGCAGCAGGACTGCTGGGCTCCAAGGGCTGCTGAGCCTGGCCTGTGGTCGGGGTGGGGGTTGGGGGGGTGGGCATCAGCCGCCCGGGGACTGAGCACCAGCCAGGGACTGGTTACTTTCCAGCAGGACTGGGCCCTGCAGGAAGTGCGGTCTTTGCTGCCATCTTGGGCTCAGGGACGCGCTGAGCCAGAGGGACGCGAGGGCGGCCTGGGAGGAGGAGGGGCTGTACCCCTGCCTGGTCCACACCATCTCTTCACCTCGCTGAGCCTCAGTTTCTCCACCTGTGACCCGGGGGCCTGTGGCCTGTTCCCAGTGAGAATGTGTGTAAGGCACCACTGTTGGCGCTCACTAAGTGTGATGGTTATCTGTGGTTCTTTATTTTTTACATTTAAAAAAAATTTATTGGGGTGACATTGGTTTGTAAAATTATATAGGTTTCAAGTGTTCGATTCCATAATACATCATCTGTCCATTGCATTATCACCCAAAGTCCAATATTCTTCCATCACCATGTATTTGCCCTTTATCCTTCTCTACCTCCTCCTCACCCCCACTTTCCCTCTGGTAACCACCAGACTGTTATCTGCGCCTATGAGTTTGTTTGTTAGTTGTCAGTGGTTCTTGCTGGAATGACCTCCTCTTGTTCCATGACTGAGTCTGCTCCGGCTGCTGCAATATTGTGCCACAAACTGGGGGCCTTATAAACAGTACATTTACGTCTCACAGTGCTGCAGGCTGAGAGTCTCAGATCAACACGCTGGCAGATTCAGTGTCTGCTGAGAGCCCGCTTCCTGCTTCTTAGGCGGTGTCTCCCCACTGTGCCCTGTCTTGGTGGAAGGTGACAGGAGCTCCCTGGGGGTCTCCTACCAGAGCACTCACCTCACTCCTGTGGGCTCCACCCTCGTGACCTCCCAAAGGCCCCGCCTAACACCATCGCAGTGGGCATTAGGTTTCAACACATGGGTTTTGGGGTGCAATGAACATCCCGACCATAGCAGTGTCCCTGGTGCCTGGAGCTGGTCAGAGCTCCCTGGGGTTGGGTCTCAGCGCATGACTGCACCTCATTTCTGTGCCTGTGGGGGATGGCAGTGTCTCCCCGTGGTGGGGGAAGGGTCTGAGGTTACCGGTGGGAGGAGCAGCTTGCATGTCAGGGACAACAGTGTCACCACCCACCGCCACCGCCACCGCCACCACCACCACCACCGGGAGGCGCTGGTGCAGAGTGGGGGGCGCCTCCCTGACCTGACCTGCTGGATTTTGACTTCCACGACCTGCACATGACCTGTAGATATGTGCGGGCACTTGCCTGCTCCTCGAGGGTGTGTCCTGGACGGGGGAGAAAGGAGAAAAGCCGAGAAGGCAGATGCTCTCAGAGCCGTTTTCATTCCTGGGCCAGAGAGGGCAGGGAGCCCCGGAATGATGAGGGTGCTTCTGCTTAATGAGGCCCTACCACCCCCATGGAGCCATTGGCCCTGACGCCGCAGCTGGCCCCTCGTAATGAAGTGGAAGGAGGAGGGAATTGAATCAGCTGAACGGCCTTGTGGACATGTCAGCCATCTCCTGGCAGAGCCCTCGTGGAGGAGGCCTAAGGCGTGGCATGGCTGGGCCCTGCTAATGACCTGCCACAAAGCTCGCTTGTCCCCAAGACCCTTCAGGGACTCTGCTCAGTGGGAGGGGGCTGGAAGGGAGGCAGGGCTGGCAGGGACCCTGGAAGGGGCAGTAGGTGGGAGTGAGGCCCCGTGTGTCACTGTGTGTCACTGTGATGACCATCCTCCCATCAGCCTATACCTCTTCCTGTGAGGGAAAGTCTTACGTTACCCTGAGCTGTGGCAGACTTTGTGGGCACCCTGCCCAGATCCCCGAGGCATTTACCTCTTCCAGGCTCACCGCTCATGTCTCCTGCAGGCACCTGCAGTTCTGCCCGGGAGCTGTTCCTGTCAGCTCTCCAGGTGGGCAGGCCTTCAGCATCAGTAGCCCCTCCCATCGGGAGCACCCCGCCAGTGAGCCCTTGGGCAGGCAAGTAACCCTGAGACCCCAGAGCTCCCCAGTGACACCCCTTTCATTCTTCCATCCCTGCCCCACTTCTCCGCTCCCCAGCTGGGCTGGGGGAGGGTCCCCTCCCATGTCACCTGCTTGTACTTGAGTCCTGACTCACCCAAGCTAAGATGTAAGCTCCTGGCAAGGGCTGCCCTAGATGGCGTGTGCAGGGCTGGCGAGTGGGGTCTGAGGACCTCGCATCACTGTCACAGGCTGACGCTCCTTCCTCTCATTGCAGCTGGAAGGTGACTCCTTCAGGAAACTGGTCCGACCCACCCGGCAGGATGAATTCCTGCCAGGTCCTCAGGTTTTTGTCCGAGGACTTACTAGGTGCTGAGTGGTGAGCTAGGTGAGGAGGTGGCTACTGGGGTGATCAAACGTGGCCTCTGGCCCCCCAGTTCTTACAGTTTGGACTGAAGGTAGGCTAGGGCGACACTGCCTAGCCAGGGAGAAGCCAGGCCGGGAGGGGAGATGGGACCGCGCCCGGCCTCGCAGCTCCTGAGAAGGAAGGGTTGTCTGAAGGTTGGCGCCAGCACCCAGCTCAGGGCTTCTGGGCTGGAGTCAAACAGTGCCCGTGGGGAGGGGCTCACAGATGGCAGGCTGTTGACCCCCACAAACCGTGGGGTGCACAGAGGGTCTGCGAGAAGGGGCAAAGCAAGGGCTGATGTTCTGGCTCCTGGAAGTGAGAATAATGTTGCAGGGAGGTCCCTCCTCCCGGCCCCCCAGATGGAAGCTGCATTTTGAGTCACCCAAAATTTGTCCAGTGGGCCCAGGGGGGGCCAGGGAAAGGGGTGAAGGGACGCCTTGGCCAGCCCCGCCTGGAGTCCCCTCTGTAGTCAGCGCCCTCATTTTCCTCCCAAGCAGAGAAGCCGGGAAATGACGCTTCCCACCCCCTCCTCTCCTCATTACTGCAAACCCTGGGATTAATTTAATTACATGCTCATCTCCAAGAGGCCGGGGCTCAGAGGCGCCCGGTGGCATCACGAGTTGCCTGAGGCTGCTGGGAGGGAGCGTCCTCCCTGGGAGCCAGGCCTTTCCCGGGCCTCCTGCCCTCCTGTCCCCGCCCCCACCTGCCCAGGGTCCACCTGTCACTCTTTCCTGCTCTGTCCCACGGGTGACCAGATGTCCTGGCAAGGCGCAGGGCTCGGTTTGGGCAGCTGAGTGTGTGGCCAGGGCCTGGCAGGGCAGGGGAGGCTTATCCGGGACTTTCAGGAGGCAGCCTGGAATCCCGAGTAACTGCAGGGACGGGGCGAGCTGGGCCTGTGGAAAGGCCCCCAGACCAGAGCTGGGAAAAGGGGGCAGCGGGTGGCTGCCTGAGCCCGCCTGTCTGAGCCGCCCTCCCTGCCACCGTTCTGCCTCCCTTGGATTAAGAGCGGCAGTGACATCAGCGGGCGGGTCTGCAATGTGAAGGTGCAATGATTTAATCCATTCTCCTTTTTTTATAAAAGAAAGATTTCTCCCTATTCTCAAAGTAGATTATGTGAAAACTAACAGGAAATGGTGTGAGTTAAATTAAGAAATCACCTTTTCCTCCACGTGAGCCCTGCTGCTGTGAGTATTTCCAGGTGCTCCCTCCTGATGTTATTTCAGTGCATCAGTTTTTAAAACGGAGCAGCCATTGCCCATGTGATTTGGGGTCCAATTCTTTCCACTGGCATTTAACTGCTTTCCCGCATTGTTTAGGAGAGAGACATCATTTGAATGATGACAGGGTGTCTCTCTCTTGTTGGACACATCGTGATTTCTAGTTTTGGCCACTGTGACACCGTCTGCATGCTTCGTTATCAGAAATAATTCTTTAGGGTAGATTCCACTGGAATTACTGGATGAATTAAAATATTTTAAGACTCTCACATTGCTCTTTTGAAATTCAAAAGAAAACCACACACCCCAGTGGTCTGCAGTGTATTTTGTCTTCTGCAGCCGTTTGGGGTTTGGGGTAAACCCAAACAGACGGGTGAAGCAGGGCCCAATCCTTGGTCTGTGGCCATGGCCATGGCCATGTGTGGCCCATTAGGGAGGACAGCTGGCCCCTGTGCTGTGGCCTGTGGGCCTTGAGGTCTGGCACTGGCAGTGGGCGGATAGCGTGTTTTTGGGTCATGTGTCGAATATGTGATGGCCTGAGTTCCTCCCTGGTGCTGGGTCTGTCACCACTCTTTTCTCCTCACTGTCGTCCTGGGAGCTGGGTGTTGGACCCTCCTGTGGCCGAGGGAAAGGCTGGCTCAGACAGGAGCAGTGGCGTGTCCAGCCCGCCCGCTGCTCATCGAGGATGCTGAGCTGGTCAGCGGGTCTGCTGACTTCATCGCAGCCTGTGACTCCAACTGCAGTCTGACCGAGAAGGGAAAATGCTGGGATCCCCTGATTCCGCCCAGAGAAATGGCAGAGAGAGGCAAACCCGGCCCCGTAGCCAGGAGACTGTGCGTGGCTGGGCGTGTGTCCTCCTCCTGAAAGGCTGAGTGTGCGAGTCAGTGACCCGACTCGGGCTGTTGGTCGCACACAGTGGCTGGTCCCTCTCCTGAGTGCAGCTGTGCCTGGCAGCCCTCTCCCGTGGTGGGAGCTGCGGTGAGCAGGACAGCTGGCTTGCGGCTTCCTCTAAGGATTGGGCAGTAATGGAGCGTCTGGGAGAGAGGTTTGAGTACTGCGTCTCCTTTCTGGGAGCCTCTGCCAGCTTCTCTCAATGGTGTGGTGCTGTCAGCTTTGCTCCGGGCGGCTAGACACTTGGGGTCCTGAGCACTGATCTTCAGGGGTGGGCCTGGGTGGTGGGGAGAGGGGCTGGAAGGCTGGGCCCTGGGACCCCCTGCTCACCCACCAGCAAGTGGGGACGCTGTGTTCCTCGCGGCCTCCTCATCTGAAAAATGGGGACATTGCCTGTTTGACCCTTGCCCGATGCAGATATGTCACATGGGGTGGGTGGTGGGTCCTCCCCTCCCCCACCAGCCCCACCTAGAGGGAGACCACACTGGGGCCTCTTTGTCTTAACTTGTATGGATGAGAGAGAGCTGGGACCATCTTTGGACTTTATCTTGTCCACTGCCTCCCAGTTGGCACTCCAGGGAGCCCTCCTGCCAACAGCATGCAGGGGACAGACAGGGTTGGGGAGCCCTGGGCATACCACCTCTCCTTCCCTGTGCTCATGGGGGCCCAGCAAACCCTGACCACTGAGGCCTTTCCCATCAGGAAGGGATGGAGGAATTGCTTGCCAATTTTGGGTGACTAGTGGGTAAATTGAGGTTGGAGACAGCATGGTCTGTAGTGGCCGTGGGCTAAGGAAGGGTGTGAGCAAGGCTTTTTTCAGCTACACCCACCCAGGCCTGGGCAGGTGGCATCTGCCCAGCA
>NW_017731393.1:4847403-4858394 GCF_001890085.2 Hipposideros armiger
GCCTGGGGTCCAGTCCCACCTCTGCCACCTGCTGTGCATTATGCTGTGAACAAGCTACTTCACCGGAACCTTGATTCCTCAGCTGTCAAAGGAAGCTACTCAGAGCTGGGATGAGGCGAGGCTAGTGTGTGGGAGCCCCCCCCCGCCCCCAGCAGGGCTCCCTGGCCGAGCTGGCCTGTGGTTACCAGTGTCACCCCTGGGGCTGAAGGTGGGGTGGGCTGGCAGGGGCCACTGTTCTCCCTCTTAGAAGGCTGCATTCCTGAGAGGTGACTGGTGTGGGAGGAATTGGTGTGTGGTTCAGGGCTGGGCCTGATGCTGAAAAATGCAAATATTCGTGGGCCTGGTCCGGGGCTGGCTGGGCAGGGCTCCTCAGGGTCCTTCCATGTGCTTAGGGAGCAAAGTGAGGCAGGTCGAGGGGCACACGGGGCACCCATGCAGGAAAGCTGCCGCTCACACTGGGGTGGCCTTGGGGACAGCCTTGCTGATAGGCAGGAATTCTTGGGGCCTGGGCCAAGCCCTGGTGCATGCAAGACGGTCACGGCATTCTGGGGAGAGAGCTGCTGCTGCCGCAGTCGTCCAGGGCACCAGTGGGGGAAGGGCCTGACAGCCACGCCACCTGCGAGGACGCCAAGGGGCCGGGCCCATGGGGTGGTGCCGCCTGTGGCTGAGTGTGGACAGGCGTTTCATTATGCCCATGAGCGCACGATGGTCCGGCTCGCTCTGCGGCAGCACCCAAGCCCCCTTTGCCCACCCAGGAGTGTTAAAAGCCTGGTGCGGCCTCTGCCCTGAGTCCCCAAGGTGGTAGTGTGGGGGATTAGAGAGCTGGCCCTGGTCGAGGGTCTGGCGCCTTCTGGGACAGAGGGTCAGGGATGTGATCTGCGAAGACCCTGTGTTCTGTTGGGGGGTGCACAGCAGGAGGAGCAGTGGCTGGCCTGGGGGTGGGTAGGGTCCGCGCTGGCTTCTGGGCCCTGTGAGCTCTGGCAAGGTGCTCATGTGGACCAGAGGCGCAAAGACTGTCCCTACCTGGTGGCTGCTGACCACGCTGGGGGAGGTGCCCCATGATGTCTGCTCAGGACCTGACTCCCTGCTTTCCGCACCTACACCTGCCCATACGGTTTGGTCCCCTTGCCCACCCTGCTCTAACCTGCCCGGCCCCATGCCTCCCCTCTCCCCTGGCCGTTCCCAGCCAGGTTCCCTCCTCTCAGCCTGGCCTGGATGACTTTGTCATCACTTTTCTCCTCTGACCGTCATGGCTGAGGCAGGACTAGGGCTTCGGGTGGCAGACTGGTGGAATCCTGCCTCCTTTCCTGATATGATTGTAAGAGAGGGTCAGCGTGGTTCGGGGGGCGTGGATTTCAGCCCCTCCTGCTGCATTCAGAAACGGGGGACAGTTGGGGAACGTGTCGCTGGGCTGTCCCCGCACGTGGCTCCTGGTGGCTCCAGTTGGTAAGAGTCCAGCAGGAAGGCGGTGGCTCACCTGCCTCCTCCACTGACTGTAGAAGTCCCTGCTCTCAGGCGCGGGGCAGGCAGAGGGCCTCAGAGGCTGAGTGGGCATGCTTAGGGCCTCGGGTTCTCCTCCTGGACCCTGGACCTTGGGGTGGGCTGCCCTTGGTTGTGAGGGTCCCATCAGGGGAGTGCTGAGGACTCTTCTCGGGCGCGAAGCATTGTGGAGGCGGAAGGAATCGGACCAGGCCCAGCTGGCGAGCGAACCCGTCATTTCCTTTCTGCAGGGGGCTGGGGGAGGGCAGCTCTCCCAATGGAGACCAGGTCTGATGGCTGATGTGCCCCCCTCTTGTGTCATTACAGATCCCTCATCCACTTACATCAGACAGCTGGAGACCAAGGTGAAGCTGCTGGAGGGGGACAAGCTCCCCGTACAGGTAGGCCGGCTGAGGGTGGACTTGGGGGACCATGTCTGTGGATGCCCGAGGGCCCACGTGAGCCCTCCACCCAGCCACCCGCCGCTGCTGTGCGCTCCCCTGTCCCAGCTTACCTGGGCTCCCTTCCCCTTCACACCGGTAACCTCCCACACCCCGCCAATCCCACCCCAAGCCTTCTTGTGGAATGCAGGCACCTAACCCTTGCTCCACTGCTTCTGGGGTACCCTCTGTCACATCCTTTCACTCTGTCCCCCAGTGGTCTGCGAGCTCCTTGGGCCTGTCCCAGAGATGGTATGGGTACACAGTTGCTGAAGAAATAGGCCGTTTTGTTTGGCCTTCTGACAGCTGGGTGAATCAAAGCCGGAGAGATGGGCTAGCAGGCCTCCCTCAGACCCGCATGGAGACCTGCCCGCCCCTGCCACACCCAGGCCTCTCCGGCCTGGGGTCCTCTTCCTCCCTCCCGGGCCTGACTGGTGCCCACAGACAGATGAGGCCATGTCTCAGCCTCAGCACCTCCCCAGCACGGGGACGGCGGGTTAGAGGCGAGGTGACGAGGGCCTGCAGTGGTGAGGTCGTGCACGGTGAGGGCAGGGCAGGGCAGTGCTGCTGGAGTGTGGCGGGGCGCAGCTGCCAGCACGAGGGACAGTGATGGGAGGCTGTGATCAGCCCCAGCTGGGGTTAGGGGGTCCCTTGGCTTGGCCCGGCCCCTGTAGCCTCTCTCCCTTGTACCCATCCCTGGCTTAATCTCTCCTCTCCCTCCCTTGCCACAACCCTGGTCCATAAATTGCTGGCCAGCTGGGATGCCCACAGCATTTCTCTGGGAACCAGCCCCGGGGAAGGCTCTGCTGCCTGGCCCCAGTTGCTAGGCGACCAGTGGGCTTGGCGCCACTGCCCTGCTCAGGGAGCCTGAGGCACCCTCCCTGCCCACTGGGCAGCTGCTGGGGGCATACCTCGCCCTTGCTCGGTCTGCATGGACAGTTCCCACAGCTCTGCAGGACTCGGCGGAGTACATACAGGGTGCGGGTTTGGGCTGCCTGTCATCCCTCACCCCCATGGCCGCTGCCCCCTCCCCACCATGCTCCAGTGCAGAGCCAGGCAGGCATGGTGTGATAAGGCTGGTTTTGTAACTTTGTGTGGGGGTTTCAGGTCCCTCACGGTGGAGTGACTTGGTCACAAGTCTGGCTGGCTCCTGGGGCGGGCAAGCGTCAGGAGGAGCTGGGGCCTCACCTGCTGTGTGGGCTGGGGCTCCTTAGACCCAACCATGTTCCACGTGGGCTTGACCTGGGGCGGTCGTGGCTGCTAAGGAGGGGTGTGGGCTGGGCTCCGGGAGCTGCGGGTGGAAGCGATACAGGGCTCGGGAGCAGGTGCCCGGCCAGCGAGCAGGGGAGAGAGCCGCCCCGGGCGCTGGGCCTCAGAATGAGGCCAGGACCACGTCTGGTGGCTGAGGCCTCAGGCCGGCGGGGTCGGCGGCTGTGCGCGTGTCCCCTGGTCTGTTCGTTCTGTCCCGTGGCTCCATGGAGAAGCAGGATGAGAGCTCAAGCCCTGATTTGGGGTGCTGCCTGCACTGCTGTCCCATATCAATCAACACCGCTTGTGGCTCTGTTTCCACAAGGACAGGGGTGTCCCTGGTTCCGTGGCCCCTGCTGTCCTGGACCACATTGTCCCCTTGGGAAAACACACCCCAGCCCCAGGTGGTGGGCCGGGCCTTGAGGAACACGTGTCACGCTCAGGCCACGGGGTGACAGCTCTTTATTCCTCACTGTGCACCCCCTGGTCTCCCAAGGGAGCCCCCCATAAATGTGTCCCCCAATGTCCTCTTGCCCCATGCCAACGTGTGCAGAGCTGGTGGTGGACAGGGGTCCCTTTCCTGCTGTGCGTGGGGTGGTGATGGGAGGCTGGGACATTAGGGGGACAGCAGCCACCTGGGCACAGGTGGCTCTGCCCAGCCTCTCCCCTTCGCCCAGCCGGCTCTGACCGCTCCCAGCGATCAGACTCGGGCCTCGGCCTGGAGGCAGCATCCCTGGGCTCTGTCCCCCAGCTGTGCCCACGCCTGGGCCAGCCACCCTGGGCGCAGACATGGTCAGATGGGGGCATGTGGACCCTCGGCCGGACCCAGGCTTGCTGGCTGCAGGCAGTTAGGTTGGGATTTAGGGGCAAGAACATGGTCTTCTTTGCTCGCTGCTGGAACAGGAGAAGTGCTGGGAATTCAGACGCCTCCCAGCATGGAAGGTTCCAAGCGTCTGTAGAACTTTTCTTTCTCCTTGAACGAAGCCTAACGAAGCGGAGCTGCTCGGGTGACAGCTGTGTGTGCGTGCATGTGTCATGGGGGGTAGTCACCCAGGTCCCCTCCCTTGTCTCTTCTTCAGCAGGGACTCTGCTGGTGGGCTGGGGCCTTGCCCAAGGTGTCTCAGGGAACCCGTGTCAGAGCTACACCCAGCATCCCAGGAAGGCGGCCGCCGGGTGCTGTGCTGCTGGGGCCTTGGCCTGGCTGGTGCGTTGAGAGCCCACTTGCATTTGTCTGACCCTCAACCTACAGTCAGCACAAGCACCCGTGGCCGGTGGCCGGTGGCCGGTGGCATTGGCCAAGTGTCTCCAGGGTCACCCACAGGGCTCTCTGCCACTCGCTGTCCCCAGTGGGTGGGTGTAGCTGGCCTTGGAGGAGGGCTCTGCTGTCCTGAGCCATGCAGGAGGAGGAGTGAGAGACAGAGAGACAGTGAGAGAAGGGCCACCCCCATCCCTGGGCTTCCTGGTGGCAGTTCATACCTTGTTTGCCTTTGGATTCCTAGGGTGGCGCAGCCTTATAAGGATCCTCAAGCTACTTCCTGTTCTCCAGGCTCCGTTTGCTCGCCTATAAAATGGACACTCATTCAGTATAATTGATGACTTGCTGAGTGCATGGCCCTGGGGGGCCAGGGGTGACCAGGCAGAGGCCTGCCACCAGGGAGCTTGCTGTCCAGTCTCACTCTGGTCCCTGCCTGACCACCTCCTTGTCCCGGCCGGCAGGACTCTCGTGTACAGGGGGACTGCTGGAGGACAGCAGAGGCGGAGAAAGCCCGCAGCCAGGGCTTGGGCCTGTGTGAGCACTGGCCTTTTTCTAAGCGGGTCCAGGGAAGGTGGGGTTTATTTAGCCTTCCTCCTGGACTCTTGCAAGTCATGGGCTCCCAGCTCAGGTGTGGTCTCCTGCCAGCAGCCTTTCCAACCACCCCCAAGAGGCTTCGTGCGTCCTCTGAGCTCTCAGCCCCGTGGGCTGCCTGCCCGTGTTGGCAGGGTAGTGGGATCCTCCCTCGGGAAGCCTGGCCCTCACCACTGCTGGACTGTGAGCTACTCAAGGACTGGGCTGCAGGGTGTGAGTGGTCAAACCTCCAATGCTCAACACACTGGACTGGGCGGATGCATCTTGGGGAGCCCC
Organism: Hipposideros armiger; assembly: GCF_001890085.2. Lineage (NCBI taxonomy): Eukaryota > Metazoa > Chordata > Mammalia > Chiroptera > Hipposideridae > Hipposideros > Hipposideros armiger. The sequence continues at coordinate 4,852,693 of NW_017731393.1, forward strand.
TGGCTGCCCCCTTACCCAGAGTCTTAGGTCAAGAGAGGAGGCTGGTTCTTGCCCAGAATAAGGAAGGTCTGCTCAACCGAGGGTGAGCTGCTTTATAAGGTAGTGAGTGTATCATCTTTGGAGGTAATCAAGTGATGGATGGATGACCATATTTGGGAATCTTGAAGAAAGGGTGGGACTTTGACCTTGGCCTCATGAGCTCTGGCTTATGAGATTTTGTGATTCTAGCACTTAAGTCTTATCATTGAAATCAAATTGCACAGAAACCTCCAGCTCTGTGCAAAGTGGGGAATCTGCCTGTTGGCGAAGAGCCAGTGAGAGCGATATTATTCTTTGGACCGTCTTAAGGGGTTGTGGCTTTGGGGTTTGAGTGGTGGGAGTGCTGCCGCCAGCCTCTGCGGATTCCCGCTTCCCACTGCCCCACCCCTTCCCCCCATGGCCTCTATTTAACTCCAAAATAGCTTTAATTAAAACTGTGCCCCAGTGTTCACAGACTAAGTTACTGTATTGCCGTTCGTATTTTCTTTCTCTTGTCGGCTTTAAAATTTCATCAACACAGCTGCTTCCTCTGCGATGATTCATCTCGAGCCCGCGTACACATTATTATTTTTCCTGTGGATTCTCTGTGCCCGGCCGGCCGGGCTGGGGTGGGGGCGGCTGTAATTGATGCTGGGCCTCAGCTCTGTCATTCCCTCGGTTAACTCCCCTGCTGGGCTGATAAATGAAGCCTCTGTGTGTGCCCAGAAGCCAGCTTTACAAAAGGGCAAGGAGCTTGCGATGCTGTGTCACATTAGGCAAACGGGCGGCCATCTGGGGGAGTGCAGGCAAGGGTCCAGGCCAGGGACTGAACAGCTCCCCGCCTGCCTGCCTGCCCCCCCTCCTCACTCCATGTCTGCTCTTTCCCCCGTCCTGCCTTGCCACACTGGGTGGCTGAACACTTCGGTTGGAAGTGACCCCAGGATTTATACCAAGCACAGATGGGGAAACTGAGGGCTGGGTGGAGCAGGATTTCCTGGCACGCAGGGGATTTGTTTGCTAGGGCTGCCGTAACAAAGAACCACACGCTGGGCAGGTGAAACAAGTGAAATGTATTATCTCACGGTTCTGGGGGCCAGAAGGCCAAGACTAAGGCAGGGCGGCTTCCCTCCGAGAGAAGGGTCTGCTCAGGCCTCTCTCCTTCCTTGTAGATGGCTGCCTCCTCCCCGTGTCTTCATGTTGTCTTCCCTCTGTGTGTCCCGGTCACTCCTTTCTATGAGGACACCAGTCGTATTGGATTAGAGCCCACCCTGCTGACCTCACTTTAACTTGATCACCTCTGTAAAGACCCACCTCCACATAGGTCACATTCTGGGGGTTAAGACGTCAACCTACGAATCGGGGGTGGGGTGTGGGGGGGTACAGTTCAGCCTGCAGCAGTGCTGTCGTTGGCCTGATGGTATAAAAAAGTGGCTTTGGGCCCTGGAAGAATCGTGCATCAGCATTTACTTACTTTAGGCGCAAGTCTGTGTGTACCTGGTACCTTGGTTTTCTTACCTGTAAGGCAGGGACGATGGTGAGGCCACCACACTGCGTGCCATACTGAACAGAACCGGCATGTGGGAATGCCCTGGGCCATGGCCGACCTGCTCACCTTCTGCTGGTCCCAGGACCCAGGATATTTCAAGGTCTGGCAGACTGCCCACCTGGCCAGTGCCTTAGACTGGCCATCCCCAAATGAACTGCTCCTGTTTGTCCTTTGTCTGACTTGTGAACCAACCAGGCTGCCACCATTGAAGCCCATCGCTGATGGCCCTATTCTGTCTCCTGAGTCCCTGAGAAAGACAGGCTCTTCTGATGAGTGGGCTCCCTGGCACAAGCCCTCCAGAGATGCTGACCCCGTGTCATTTCTTCCATGGCAGTTCGGCTTGCTGGGGTCTTCTGTGACATTCGACAGGCTCTGGGCCAACCCCACTCTGCCTGTTTGGTGTCGGGGTTTGGCTGTCATGTCCCCGCCCCCTTTGTCATGGGCAGTCTGGTCTCTGGAGGGCTTTAAGTGCCTCGTTAGCAGAACCTTCGGAACCGGTCCAGCCTCTCCTGCAGCCCAGGAGGAAACCTCTCTTTCCAGTACCCGAGCAGATGGTCAGTCTAGCAACGTGGGTGGGAATGGAGTAGGAATTCCACCCTTCCCTCCTCTGCCAAAGGCTTAACCAGGGGCCACTGTGAGCCCCACGTTGGGTGAGAGTCATCATGGCAGGTCAGGTTCAAATCCCTGAAGCACCACTTACCTCCTGGGTGGCACTGGGCCAGTGGCTTAGCCTCTCTGTGCCTCAGTTTTCCCATGTGCAAAGCGAGGACACTAGTGGTGCCTACCCCAGGATTAAAGGGCAAACTGTGAAAAATGCTGAGGGCCGGGGCCAGCCAGCGGTAAGGGTTGTGGATCAGGCACAGTGATCTCGCGTGCGGGCCACCCGGCAGCCGAGTGTCCTTTGTGACCCCAATTTATGTGCAAGCAGAGACCTGGGAAGTGGGTGGGCTGCTCAGACCTACCCAACCGTCGTGGCGTTTGGATTTGCAAGTCTGCGCCCCTCCACAGAGGCCTCCCTCCTTCCTCTGTGGCACCTGCAAGGAGGCGATGGTCATTGGGATGGATGAGGCCTGGTCCGCGTGCCACCCTTCAGTCACAGGCCTTGAGGTCCCGAGCTGTACACACGCCTGGGTTTGAAAAATGGGATTTCGGGCCCGAAATTGCACGGGGAGTAGGGGAGCGGTGCCAGCTGTGGGTGAGTGATATTGGCTGTACATTAACCACGTGTGGGGTCCCCACTGCCTCATCCGAGTGCTTATTAGGAAGAACCCTCTGGGCCCATAGCCATGTGCTTAACAGCCTGCAAATGAGCTCTCTTAAAGTTAAGGGGAAAAAAAGAAAGTAAATCTGGTTGGTAGCACCAGTCTGCTCTGGCGAGGGCCTGGAGGACAGGTAGAGGCCAGTAGGGAATGCGTCCACACCTAGCCTCTCCCAGCTGGCTGGGATCTGGGGGTGTCTCCAGGCCCATGCACCCCACCCCAGCCTCTCAGAAGGGCTGCTTTTCTCTGAACGACAGCTGAGTTCTGGTGTGAGCCTTGGGGATGGCTGCCAAGGGGGTAGGGCCCCCCGTGCCCATTAAACTTGGAGTTTTAAAAATGGGGGACTTCTGTAAGGGCCTCCCCACCCCAGTTTGAGGCGTGGTGAAACCACCCCAGCCAAGGTGTCCAGGTAGGCGGACAGAGGGGAGGGGCGTGACTGGCACGTGCTGGGTGACACTGTTCCTCTTGCCTTCCAGCTGCCCCAGCCCTGCGTCCAGAGGAGCTGGCTGCAGGTAGAGCTGCCTCGGGGGACCTGTGTGCAGTGGTGTTTGGGGTGGGGGCGGGGCTGCTGTGAGTGCTGTGTGCTGCTCTGTCTGCTCTGGGTCCCCTCCCTTTGGACCCTTCCCGTCCCTTCCTGGGAGCTGACCACCACGGTGCCCTGGTCCTGCCTTTAGATTCTTCCTGGGATCTGCCCCATCTCTGAGCTGGCATCCATTTCCAGTTTAACAAAACGACAGGAAGAGCCCTGAGATGGCAGCCTCCCACGGTGCTTCCCACGGGCCCTTCTCGCCCACTCTCACTGGACCCGCCCCTCGTGGGAGGTCAGCAGGGCTAGTCACTGTCACCCCCATTCTGCAGTGAGAGCCCTAAGGTGCAAGGTGGGAGGAGGGGTCTGCCAAGGGCGCTTGAGTTAGTGGTGGCTGCCAGCTGGCCCAGGTCCCTGAGCAAGGTCCTTGGGGCTGCCTGGAGGGCGGAGGAGCCCCTGGGGCCCCATGCTGGGCTCCCCCACCTCCCCCACCCCCCTGGGAGGTAGACCTTACTGTCCTGTTAAGGTTTTGGAAAGCAGGACTGGTAAGTGTTACAAGCCCTGAGCCGCCCACCCCTCCCTGCACCAGGAGGGCCAGCGGGCCGAGTCACTCGGTTACCCCCTCTGAGGGGGTACTGCCCCTGGTCACTGCATACAAATCGGCCCAGGGTCCTGGGGCTGATATTCCGAGCAGACACCTGTGGGCAGGCTCCCTGGGCAGGGACCCTGGGTGCCCCTACGTCAGTCCTCACCCTCGAGCCCCCACCTGCAGTCAGGTGTTGCCTCCCTGCTGGGGAGCACACAGTAGGTACTTCTTGAACAGTAGACGTCACACTCACGAGGCCAAAGGCCCTTTGGGAACAGGAAGGAGGGGTGGGAATGGCTGTCCCTGAGCGGACCCTGAAAAGGGGGTCTGCTGCTGGCCCCCCAGACAAGGAGCCCCAAGTGACCAGGCTGGGGTGGTGGGTGTGGCCTCCTTTATTTCGTGTCCCGCCCTTGGCCTGTTTCTGTTCAGCACCCCTCTCTCTGACAGTGCTCCCCAGCTGTATACAGGGGTGTCCCCAAGGGAGGGCAGTGGCATTCCCATAGCACCACAGTGGCCCAGCGAGGCCGAGGTGGCCTGTGTTCACCTGTGGAATCCGTGGCCAGCCAGCTCTGAGGTGGGCAGCGTTGGTGATGGCCCAGGACAGAGCCTGGGTGCCCTAACAGTGGCCTGGGGGCCCTGGGTCTCCCGCTCCGGGTCCAGAGCTCTCGCTGGCTTTGGGAGGCGGGGGCTGGACCTGGTGGAAGGGACACTGCTGTGTTTGCAGTACTTTCCCTTTTAAGTCTTCGGGAAACCCTGTGCCAGCCCTGCTGTGTGTGCCAGACCCCCTCTCCCACATTAGGGAGGCTGCAGGTGGGCAGGCGTCTTCCCCTGGGGAGGGCATTGCCCCCATGCCCCGAGGTGCAGGCCCCCGCCGCCCCAAAGGCCATTTCAGCCCCCTTCCCTCAGCAATGAAAACCTGGGGATTTCTTTCTTCCAGGGCACCAACAGGCAAGCACCAGGATTTTTAATTTGGGTTTAAGTGCAATTATGGCTCCTCATTTCGATGCGTCATTAGTCACGTTGCCCCTAATGAGAGATTGTGCATTTTCCCGCCAGCTTTGAGGCTTGCTAATAAAGTTCTGTGGACATGCAAATATTTATAGATGATCACTGAAGGCAGGGGTGGGAATTGCATGATACTAATTAAAAAAACTCCCCCACCCCCTGTGCACACACCTCCTCCCAAGGAGCTGTCTGGGGGGGGTGGGGGAAGAGACGACACAAAGCAGTGTTTTGATAACAACCGTGGGCTGTGGGCTGCTTGGCGGCACTCATTTGGTCCAGGGCCAGAGAAGCTGGGAGGAGGTGAGACAGCCCAGAGCAGACTCTAGATGGTGTGTGCACGAGGGCAGGGCAGTGCCCAGCTGTCCTGGTCCGGGGGCTGGTGGGGGAGAGCAGTGGCCCAAATCCCTGGCCTTGCGGCCAGTAAATGTCAGTGTGTGTGTGTGTGTGTGTGTCCGTGTGTCCGTCCGTGCCCCCCAGCTGGGCCTTACCTTTGGTCTTCTAACTTTCTCTGGCCACCTGGCATGGCAGGTAGGAGTGTTCCTGCAGAATGGTGTCATAGGACAGGTGAGAGTCCCGTGTCGCTGGGTGTGGACGTTCGGTGGGTCGGGCTTTATAGCCCAGTGTGCTCTGTTGGGGAAGAGTTTGTAGCCGTCAGAGAGACCTGGCCAGGAAAATCACTTGGTTTGGGATTTTTGCCTCTGATGGAACCGGGAGTGACTCCCCCCAGGAGGCACAGCACCCCGACGGGTGGGGATCTGCATG
>NW_017731393.1:4859409-4864564 GCF_001890085.2 Hipposideros armiger
CTCTTCCTTCCTCCCTCCCCCTCCCTCCCTCCCTCCCTCCCTGCAGAGTACCACTGGGCATTAGCTATGAGCCCAGCTTGCACGGTTCCTGAGGGGACAGGGGTGAGACCCAGGGCCCACATGTCGGCGCTCCTGTCTGACGGTGGAGGCTAATGGGCACTGAGCAGAGCACCTATGGGAGGTGGGGGGACTCTCCTGTGGATATGGCCCCAGGGGCTGCAGAGGGGGTGTGGGGAATCCAAGTGGGGGATGCTAGCGCAGAGGCACGAAGGTCAAGGGCAGGAGAGCCCCCCCTCATTCACTCACCTGTTTAGTCAGCTCTTCAACCGACATGAGTGAAACACAGAGTGGGGAGCAAAAGGAAAGCTCGTGCTCCCACATGGATGGGGTGGCTCAGGGCTGCAGCGGGGTGAGGGGAGACGGGAGGCAGGGTGCACAGGCGGGGCCTCCAAGCAGGTGCCAGAGCCCTCCACAGCCATGAGGAGGGAGCAACTCGGCCTGGGTAGGAGTGTCTCATTCGTTCGGCGTGTGTGTGGGGGGCGGGGGCAGCCGTTCCAGGTCCTGATGGGCACAGTCCTTGGCTCCCTCTGCCTGGCCCCTCACCGCTGACCTCTCCCCGCCTCTCCTCCGCAGCAGGCAGGCTCTGGAGAGTACCGGACGCTGCGGAAAGGCTTCTCCCCGTACCACTCGGAGTCCCAGCTCGCCAGCCTGCCCCCTTCCTACCAGGACTCCCTGCAGAACGTAAGTGCCCCTCCCCGAGAGCCTCACTGTCCCGTGTGGACCTGGCACCTCTGGAATCCTTGGTCCACATTTCAGCGGAAGGGTCAGCCTCAGACTGGGTAACAACCTTCCTGGGCCCCTGGACAGTCTGTGGCCAAGCTGGGTTTGGGACCCTTGGCCTCTGTTCGAGCTGCTTCCAGGTCAGGGGAGGGCAACTAGTCAAGGCATGGCCTTCCTCATGCCCCTACCTTCTTCCCGCGCCAGCCCAGGAAGGGGCCTGGGGTCCTTGGCTGGCCCTCAGAGACTCCTAAGGGCCCATTATGGCCATTAAAGGTGGAGGACCAACTGTGGGTGACGTTACGGCAGCACAGGGCAGTGGCTCGTTGCCCAGGCCCGGCTTCCATGCCGCTGTGCAGCTCGGTAGCATGTGTCGCTCCTGGGACAGCGGGGAGAGGATGCTGGCTGGCACTGGGGCTTGGGGCGGGTCTGCGTGTGTGTACGTGGGGTCGCTACCCCAGGCCTTGGAGCTGAGGGTGGGGAGGAGCTCCTGTTTGTGGACCATGTACTGCAGTGACCCACAGGGGCCGCCAGGGCTCTCCTGGGCTCTGCCCGGCCCTGACGGGAAAGGGAGGGGGGCATGGTGCCCGAGCTCTGGGAAGTGGACGGCCAGCTCTGGACTGCTCCCTGGGAGTGAATGCCTCCATCATACCTGTGTGACTTCCTGTGTAGAATACATACATCTCTAGGGGCAGAGCACACATGAGTGAATGCCAGGGGCTGGATGTGGGCAGTGTGGAGGGATTGCTAATGGGTGCGGGGCTTCTTTTTGGAGTGATGAAAATGTTCTCTTGTGATGATGGCATGAGTCTGTGAATACACGAAAACCCAGGGTCCACGAAGCACTCACCCCTGAGCTCTAAGATGGCTGTAACAAGAACGGCCAGTTCATTGAGAGCAGGGGGCTCTCCACACACAAGCCCCACAGCAAGCCAAGGACCCTGACTGTCCCCATGGAACAGTTGGGCTGGGCTGGCCTGAGGTCACCCTGCAAGGTGGGCAGGTGGGCCTGGACTCTCCCCAGGGTCCTGGTCCTGCTGTCTCCCCTCCACCCCGGCCAGCGAGGACGGTCAGGGCGCCTCTGCAGAGCCTGGCTGGCCTTGGCGCTGGCAGACGTGGGTGGTGCAGCTCTGGCTGCCGGCCGGCCGAGCGTCTGCTGCTCTTCTGAGGCCCTCGCACCTTCTCCAGGAATGTAGCTGCTGACGCTGTGCAGGCAGCGAGGGCCGCTGACAGCAGATAATCCAAATATTTATCCAGGAGCCTGTGGCCAAACGAGGCTCCAGTTGTTTCATGAGGAAGGGCCCTGAGATGCTGGTGACGCCCGCAGGGGGGGCTCCTCCTCCATTCCCGCATTTCCCCCGCCCCCCCTCCTTCATTCTGATCGCCGGTGGGAACCCTCACGGCTAGCAGTCATGGCGTGCTGTGTCCTGAAGCACTTTACAGTTTGAAACTCTAAAGTGCTGTGCAACCTGGCTGGCTGCTGTGATGGGCCAGAGGAACCCAGGGCCCATGGGCGTGGGGTGGATCGCCAGGGTGCGTGCCAGTGGGGCCAGGGGCCAGCATGTGGTTCCTCTGAGGCTGAGGGCAGGTCCCTGGGGGGGGGTGGAGAGGGTCGGGGTGTCTTGCGGGAGGGGCACCCATGAAGGCTGCTGAGGTGCCTGGGCTGAGGTGGAGACTCAGAGGTCAGGATGGTCATAGGTACCAAGCCCTTGCCGGGCCCTGCAGAGCCTGTGCCTGGCTTGTGGGCCCCCGGGGCAGGTGAGGGGTTGTGTGGCAGGACCCTCTTTGCTTGGATGCTGCCGGGGGCGTAGGCTCTTCCACACCTGGGCATGTCCTCTGTAAGGCTGCCTGCAGGTCCCAGGGGATGGCAAGGGCAGACAGTCCACGAGTCAGAGGGAAACAGGTGACTCTGTGATGGGGACACGCCTTCTGTGCTGGGCTGGCTGTCCCCAACATCCCCACCCCCACACCTACCCACTTTCCCCACCCCCTGCCTACCTATGTCAGAGGCTGAGTGTCTACCAGGGCCCCCCCATCTTCTCCCCCACAAGGGTTGCTGGCCCAGGAGGCTGTGGGGCAGGGTGCAGGACTTCTGCCTTGGGCTGCAGGGGGACCCCGGCTGGACCCTGGACTCATGGAAGGAGCTGTCAGCAGAGGGAGGTGGTTTGTACCCATCAGCCTTCTGAGAGGAGGTCAAGGTTTTTGACGGCCCCCCAGGGAGGCTGGTCTCCCCACTTTGTTTTATCAACTGACTTTATTTTTCCGCATACAATTCAGTGATTTTTAGCGTATTCCCAGATTTGTGCAATCATCACAAGAGATCATTTCATCACTCCCCAAAGAAACCCTGTACCCTCCGCATTCTCCCTCCTCCCAGCTCTGGCAGCCACTAGTGGACGTTCTGCCCCTGCAGGCTTGCCAATTCTGGACATTTCACGTACGTGGCTTCTTTCGCAGCAGCAGTGTTTTTGAGGTCCAGCCGCATTGTGGCGTGGATCAGTGCTTTATTCCCTGTTCCCATCGAATCGTGTTCCACTGTGTGGAGGCAGTTTGTTTATCCGTTCACCATTGCTGTGCATTTGGGTTGTTTCCATGTTTTGCCTGCTGTGACTCGTGCTGCTGTGCACTCCTGGAGAGGTATTTGTGGGGACATAGGTTTTCAGCTCTTGGGTATAGGCTGGTCTCCCCACTTTGGGCATCAACCCTGGAGTCCCACAGACTCGGGTTCGAGGCTCATCGCATTGTTTCCTAGCTGTTTGGCTGTGGCAAGTCACCCAGCCTCACCCTCCTCACCTGTAAAACGCGGATGTGACAAGCTAGCGTCTGCCTAGAGCAGCGGTTCTCAACCTTCCTAATGCCGCGACCCCTTAATACAGCTCCTCATGCTGTGGTGACCCCCCAACCATAAAATTATTTTCCTTGCTACTCTATAACTGTAATTTTGCTACTGTTATGAATCGTAATGTAAATATCTTTTTGTTTTCCGATGGTCTTAGGCGACCCCTGTGAAAGGGTCATTCAACCCCCAAAGGGGTCGCGCCCCACAGGTTGAGAACCGCTGGCCTAGAGGGTTGTGCTAACCTGTCGGTGGGCTGAGGAAGCAGGCGGTGTCACGGACTCTGGTCTGTGGGCTGCCCCACCATGGGGAGGCCTTCCGGGTGAGCTGTGCTTGGGGAATGGCACAGAGGCACCAGTCCTGACTGTGTGTAATCACTCCTTGCACACAGTGTCCAGCGGTGGCTTCCTTTGCAGGATCCCGTGGCCATGCTCTCCCTGGCAGCCCAGTGAGGTGGGCCAGGAAAGGGCTGCATTGCACAGCCTTCCCCGGCCTCTCCTGGCTTCCCTCCTGCCTCTGCTCCAGGAATCGGCCCCCTTACTGAGCAGGCAGTTCAGGGAGCCCTGGGTACAGACAGGACATGAGTCCAGAGGTGGCAAGGGCCAGGCACTCTGGCAGTATGTGTGTGGCTGTCGCCCCCTCCTGGCCTGTGAGGGGAGCGCAGCCTTCTGCCTCATGTAGTGCACCTACGTGTGCAGCCTGCTTTCTGACCGCCGCCAGCTTCCTCCAGAGTCCCCAGATCTTTTTGGTTCCCCCACATGACAGACCTGGCCTGGGCACCAGGGACCTGGCAGCCTGGGCTGAAGTTAGGGAAATGGCCTTGGTCAGCGTCCCAGGGCTCTGCATACACCCTGGGACACAGGGACCCTTTCTGTTGTCCCGGCAAGGGAGCCGAGGGACAGAGTGGGTCGGGGGCCCTGCCGCAAGTCACAGCCAGCAGAGCCTTGCCCAAGCCCAGTTTTCCCTGAGCCCAGGGCCGTGGGGCCAGGCCTCCGTGGAGGCCCTGGAAGCAGGTCTAGGCCGGGCAGGCAGGTGGGGCGAGTGCAGGGGTGTTGGCTGCTGGGCAGAAGGTTCTGGGCCCTGATGGTCTCTGCACAGCACGGCCTGGATGGGCAGGATCTCAGGGCGCTGGCCCTTCGCCAAGCTCACCAAGCCTGCCTAGACGCTAGAGGAGTCATGGCGCCCACTGATGGGAAGGAAACAGACTCAGAGGGGGCAGACTCCAAGAACCCCAGCTTGGAGGGCTTATCCCTGGTCACGTGCTCACCAGCTCGCTGGGGCGTTCTTGATGATGTTTCTGCCTGGTTCCCCTTAGGCCCACGCCCAGCGTCTTCTGACCTCCTGACCCCTCTTGGCCCCAGGGGTTCCATCACCCAGGCCTTCTTGTCTGTGGGCTCCTTCAGTGGGACCCTGAGTCCCAGCGTCCCCCTGCAGCCTAAGCTGCTCGGCTCTCTGGCCACTTGAGCCAATGACCCTTGTGGGGAGAAACTGGGGGCCCTGGACAGGCACTTGGCCTCTGCCACAGGCGGGTAAGGTGCTGGG
>NW_017731393.1:4864689-4871767 GCF_001890085.2 Hipposideros armiger
ACTGCCAGTTAGACCAGTGGTTCTCAACCTTTCACAGGGGTCGCCTAAGACCATCGGAAAACACATATTTTCGATGGTCTTAGGAACCGAGACACCGCTCCAATATCCATCTCCAGGCCCACATGCAGATACGCCCACATACGAGTACCCGGCGACCCCTGTGAAAGGGTCGTTCGACCCCCAAAGGGGTTGTGACCCGCAGGTGGAGAACCGCTGAGTTAGAGTGTTTGCTGAATCCCGTGGCCAGGTGCCTGCCCAGGGCCGCGAGGCAGGGTTCAGGCCTGGAAGAGACTCCTCGTCCTGGGGGTGGAGTGGAGCTGAATCACCCATTGGGTGGCATGGAGCGTGTGAGAGGCTTGGGAGTCCGGCCGCCCGGCGTTGGCAGGGGGTCTCTGTGTGCCTCCGCCCTCTCTGAACGGCATGTGCTGCCTTGCGTGGTGGGTCCATCCGTGTTCTTCCGCGTGTTCATACGGAGGAGCCTGCCGGGCACATGGCTCCAGGCGCTGCCGCTCGGCCCTGGCCTGGCCCTCATACCCGACTCCTCCCCCCCTCCCCCACCCCCATTTCCCCTGCCTGGGCCCTGGCCCCATAGAATCAGGGCCCTTGCTCAGTGCTGGTCACACCTGTGGCCGCCACCTGAGAGCCATTCAGGGTGAGCTAAGCCGTGCAATTCCTTCCCACAGGGCCCAGCCTGCCCGGTACCTGAGCTGTCCTCGCCCCCCTCCGCCGGCTACAGCCCTGCAGGACAGAAGCCCGAGGCTGTCGTGCACGCGATGAAGGTGAGGGCCAGGCCCTGCCCACCTGCACCCAGCTCCCCCGCCCTCAGGAGCCCGCTCCCTGGGGCCCTGCGGGACGTGGGACCTACCGTGGATCCCACGTTTGCCCTCTCTGGGGGCATCTGAGCAGCAGGCTGGGGCTTTCATATCTGTGTGGGGGACTGGATGGCTGTGTCTGCCTGGAGCGCTGTGGGGGAGGGACTCAGAGGTGCCGCATGGCGGTAGCCAGTGTGTTGTCTGTCTGCCATCCCTGCAACTGGGGAAACTGAGGCCAGGGGGGGTTAGGGGAGGGCAGGCACTCCCTCCAGGTGAGTCCCAGGCAGGACTCAGGCGAGGACTAAAGCGCAGGCCTCCCAGGCCCAGCCTGTCCTCCAGCTGCAGCCGCCTCCCTACTCAGGGCCTCCAGTGCCGGTCCCCACGAGGCGGTTGTCTCTCCTGGGGCACGTCTCCCACCGCGCGCCCCTCATCCCTGTACCTGTGTGCACACCACGGGGAAGGGTCCTCAGTCCTGCCCAGTAAGCACGCAAGCTGGGGGCCCTGGGTTGGAGTGAGTCCACCTGTCCGAGGGTCGCCCCTGCTCCCAGGTGACCCATCCTCAGCTCTGCCCCCAGTGCTGCTTCCCTTGTGTGGCATCTACAGTGTCCCTGGGGTGACAGGAGAGGACAGAAAGTGAGGAAGGACGACATGCCCTTCCTCCACATACCTGACCCCGGGACCCAGCGGCTCAGGGTCCTCGGCTCCTGTTTGCAGCAGGGTGAGGTCCGCCTGGTGGCCTCTGCCCCTGCCCCTGACCTGTGCCCTGCAGGTCCTGGAGGTCCACGAGAACCTGGACCGGCAGCTCCAGGACAGCTGTGAGGAGGACCTGAGCGAGAAGGAGAAGGCCATCGTCCGCGAGATGTGCAACGTGAGGCGCTTCCCGGAAGGGGGGCGGGGCCTCGGGGGACGGAGGGCACCCTGGCGTGACCCTGGGAACGTGGGCACAACCTCCCGGGGGGGAAGGCTGGTGACCTGGAGAGCTGGGAGGAGGCACTGGACATGGGAGCCCCGGCCCGACCTCACCCCACTGCCAGAGAATGGGGTCCCTGATCTCAGCACATCTGTCCGTCCCGGGAGAGCACCTCCCACCCCTCAGGACTGGTCTTGTTCACTCCATGTGTCCCCACCCTCGGGCCCGGTCCCAGGTGTCTGGCTCCTGGCCTCCCAGCAGGCTGGTACCCCTGCTGGGTGCAGTGCTCAGACTGAAGGTGCAGGCAGGACCCTCCACTCTGATAGACCGCGTTGCTGGGCTGCCTGGAAGGCACCCCCTGACCCACCTCACTGACATGTGCCGTCTCTGGACCCTGGCAGGGCCAGTGGCAGGGGGTTCACAGGGGCTGAGCCAGGGCCTTCTGGGGGCGGGTCTTCTGAACCCCCTCCTACGATGCCTCCTGCCTCCATGGGCTCCACTGGACAGCTGCAAGGCCGAGCCTGCATCCCAGGGGTGACTTGCTCAGGATGGCAGGTGTGGCCATGAGGGTGGATGTGCAAAGGCCTGGTCTGAATGTCTCTGGGCCTCAGGTGGCCTCAGTTTCCCCACCTGGCCTGTGGCTCTGGGGACATAGGTGATTTTGAAGAGCAGTGAGGCGAAGTGTGTGCGGAGGCCAGTGGGTGGGCTCGGTGGGCCCGCCACTAACGTCTCTCCTCTGCTCGCAGGTGGTCTGGAGAAAACTGGGGGATGCCGCCAGCTCCAAGCCCTCCATTCGGCAGCACCTGTCCGGGAACCAGTTCAAGGGGCCTTTGTAGGGCCTTTCCTCCATGGACATGAACTGTCCCTGCCCGGGGTCCCCAGAGGCAGTGGCAGGTCCTGTGGCCGAGCCCCTGTCTTTTTCTGTGATGAATTGTACATAGGACGCTGCCCACCGTGGCCCGGCTGCTGTGGGTCCGACACACTGCCGGCCGGACCGCCACCTCCCACCTCTCACACACCAGCGACCGGGAGACAGAAGCCGCCGGCTGTTTCCTGCAGCTCAGCGGCCTGGACAGCACCATCCCCACCCCAGGGCCGGGGCTTCAGGCTCCACTGGCGAGAACTGAAGGTCGCTGAGATGCCAGACCCAGGAGCCATGCCGGGCCATTCCCAGCCTTGGTGGAGGGGCACCTCAGCAAGCCCTCCGTCTCCTGGCTGCCGCCCGCACTGGACAGAGGCCACGGCAGTTGGACCTGACTGTGGGGACACCACTTCCCACCCACCTGCTGTGACCCGAACGCTGGCTCCCCAAGCACTGGGTCCCATGAGTCAGACAAGGGACTCCTGTCTGTGGCTGGCTAGAAGCTCTGGTCCCTCTCTGCCCAGCGCACCTGCTGCCAGCTGCCACTTGTTTTTAGAGTTCATGCTTCCACCCCAGCCCTCACCCTCTGCAGTATCGCCCTGCCCGGTGCCAGGCTGTGCCCTATCTTTCCCGGTCCCTCCTGCCCAGCGCCTGAGGCATCTCCAGTTCCGTGGTTCACACGGGCCAGGAACAGAGGCAGGCCAAGGGCAGAGTCTCTGGGCCAAGCGCACATGCCTCTCCCCGGATGGGTAGCACGGGGCCACGGCTGGGCCTCTGGTCAGCTGTGGCGTCCCCCAGACCCTGGCCCCATCCTGGGTCACTGTGGACAGAGCTGCATGGCCACAGTGACAAGTTCTGCCCTCCTTCGAAGGCTCCTGCGCTGGCTCTGGCTTTAATTTGCTGTGTGACCTTTAGCCAGTCACTCAGCCGTGCTCATGGTTAGAGGCTGTCAGCTGTCCCAGCCCGTCCTTGTTCACAGCATGGGAGCCGATGGTCCACCTGCTGGAGAGGCTGTGTGTGTGTGTGTGTGTGTGTGTGGGTGCTGGGGAGCTGAGGCCCAAGCTGAGTTCTGCTATTCGATGCCTCATTGGGTGAACCCTCCGCTCCCCTCTCTGAGCCTCAGTGTCCTCTGCTGTAGAATGGGACCATGAGGCCTTCCTTGAAGGGCTCCGGGGATCAAATGAGACCGTCCATGTAAATGACCCTGTATAAACTGTGAAGTGCAGTATATAAACTTAAAAACTTGTGTGAGGAACATGAGGCCCAGAGGGGGTAGGTGATCTGTGGCAGGTTATGAGTGAGATCCCAAAACCTGGAAGGCAGGCAGACAGGCCACCGTTCATGCCGCTGGAACCGCCTTGGGGTCCACTTACTCTGAAGCCCCTTGTGCGTCACCCGACATCCCTTTCCCAGTCGTAGAGGGCTGCGTGCGGCCTCACGCAGCCAGCACTTGCAGAGCCCGAGCGTGTGTCTCTATCGGGCAGGCCTCATCCAGGCCCATGTGAGGGATGGTGACCAGGTGGGAACGCTGAGCGGTTCCCTCCATCCATTTGCCACTGGCACCCTTGGGTCATACACTCTCAAGGGAAAGCTTGCGGCCTTCCTTGTGCCCAGGGAGGGCTAAGTGGGTGCTGCTGACGGCGCTAGGCCGTTCCCCTTGCCCTGGGTGTCACAGGAAGCTATGGGCTCTTTCTGGACGGAGCTTGCCATCAGGGCAGGTGGTGAGCTCCCTGTCACTGGGGGTGTGCACTTGGAATGGGGTGACCATCCATGGTCATGGTACTGGGCAATTCCTGCCCAAGTGGGCAGTGAGCTGGGGGCAGAGGCCCCCTCTGGTCTTGGAGTCCAAAGAACCACAGAGCAGCTATGGGGGGATGGGTCCACTTTGGGTGGGAGCCCACCGGTCACGTTTGGGTCCTCGGCTTTGCCACGACTGAAGATAAGCAATAAGGCGGGGCTCCTGGCATCTGCAGATCTCCTGCGAGCTGACCCCAGGGACAGCCTCACAGGGACGTTCCCCACTGGAGGGAAGTGACCCCGTCCCTAAGGCTGCAGGGGCGCCCAGAGGTCAGGCACAGCACGTCTGCTGGAACCCCACTGCCTGCCATGGAGGCAGAACGGGCGGGAGGGATCTCCTTCCTGTCTCTGAGCCAACGCGGCACGGGGGGCGCTTTCTAGGACACAACTGTCCCTGTGACGGTCATCTCGCTAATGTAATAAACTGTTAAATAAAAAGCCAGCGGCGCCTCTGCCTGACCCCACACGGGGTACGATGTGCAGTTGTGGGGGGAGCCCACAGGCTGGAGGGGCTCAGAGGGGCCTCACCACGGAGTATTTAGGGGCCAGCTCAGGGGAGTCCCAACTCTGCCACTAACAGGCAGTGTGCAGGGTGACACTGGGTGACCCTCCTCCTCCCTCTGGAGCCTTAGCTTCAAAAGGTCATGGTGGGGGGAGGGCGGGTGTTGCTGGACTCGGAGTCTTTTCATAAAGGTCCCTTTCCTCCTTTTCAAATACTCGGACTTGAGCTCTCGAAGCCCAGTGTGACACCTGTGCTGTGGCTTCAGTTCCCACTGTGACAGAGGCCACCTTTCTAGCCTGGAATTGAAATCTGCTGAGCACATTTTTTAGGGTGGCTCATTTTTATCCGATTAGCTACACATCAGTGTTTAAAGAGAAAAAAGTGACCTTTCATTTTTTTTTCCTTGAAAACTTGAGAGGAAACAAAATACTACTGATTTTTTTTTTTTTAAAGAAACAAACTGAACGCATGACTGCAGAGCGGTAGAGGTGTATATTTTTCATAATGTGGGGGGAAAACCTGCTGCTTTCTGGAATGGGCTGGAACGTCTGTCCCTGTCCCCACCAGCAGCCATGCTCTATTTTCTGTAGGACGCGACCGCCTGAGCTGGGCCAGCCCCTCCCTGGCTCCAGGCAGAGCCGGGAGCTGTGGGCTCCTGTGCCCGTTTCTACCTTCTATTGAACCACTTTGATTTGGAGGGGAAAAAAAGAAATAGAACCTTTTGATAGTGTGGTAAAAACATTGATTTGAACTATTTTAGTAAAAGGGGCACCAGAGGATTGTGATAGTGTATACTTTGCGCTAGATAAATAAAGGCTCTTTGCAAGCCTCCGTGGTGGGTGTGCAGTGCTTGTCTTGGGGGGTGGGGACGCCAGGGCAGAGGGCCGTCGCCCCTGGGAGCACCTAGCACGGGGATTCAGCTGGGCGTGCAGCCCCCCCATGGGGGAGGTAGAGACCACTCACTGCTTCTCCAGTGGCCCGTGCCCAGTCACAGGCCAGATGGAAAGGACATCAAGTCCAAACCCTTATCTAACCTGGGAACCTGTGTCTATGCAGGTACATCTGACAGTTCCAAACTGGTTTGCAACTCCCGGTTCCTCCAAAGAAAGCTAGTGCAGGCACGGGATGTGGGAGGCTGGCCCACAGGGCGCTGCCCAGGAGACGTGGGGTGAGTCAGGTCTGGCCGGCAGCAAGGCCCCTGGGCAGTGCCCCCCATTGGCCCTGTGCTTCCGACCTCACACCCAGGGGCTGCTTGAGGCCCCAGCCCCTTCCGCTCACAACACACACAGGTTTCACAACTGAGTGTACTTTGATGGTTTCCTTGGTAACCATGGTGGAACTCAGTATGTTACGTTCACACTGAAAAAATGTATCTCTATGTACAGGAATCTGCGGATCATGTAAACATACATGACTTTCCGAGTACATTCCCCCTTTTCCCTGGAGGAAAAAGAAAAAAGCCATCCAACCAGGAAACCCCTTCAAAATAACTTTAATACAAAGAATGTATATATCTCTAAATCAAAAAAGTGGTTCTTCTGACCTACTGGGTGTCACGGGACAGATCACAGAATGAAAGCGATGACAACAGCTTGACTTCAGATGGAACTGGACTATTTAAAACGGAGCATCCAGGAAAAATAGGCACTGATTTCTAGAAGGAAATTCACTCCTTACTGAAGCTATTCATTAAGCCAATATGGCTGGTTAACATTTTCACTAGTATAAAGTCACCCAGTGCAGGACTCAGCCGGCGACATCAGCTGCCACCAAGCACCGTCGGTGGCAATCGGTGCTGCCTAGGCTACACTGAAAGCCGCTGTCCCCATTCTCCAATGCGGAGGACCACCCCGATTTCATCTCATGGGCCAGTCGGCCCATTTCTTTCCATACTGCAACTGTCTCATTATACAAGGAACCCTGCTGCTCACCCACTTCAACTACTCTTCAAGTTGATTAGAAAAACTTTTGTTAAAAAAAAAAACCTAAGAAAAAAAAAAAAGGCGTCAGGTTATCTCATCCAGGCTGCCCGCCCCAGCCCCCCCACTGGAGGCATGCCGGGTGGGGGGATGGGTGGGGGCACAGGTGGCTGTCCTCCAGGGGGGACAGATGGAGGTGGGTAGCTAGCTGGTGGCAGGCCCAGGCCTGGAGGCGGGTGAGGTGGGACGGCGTGGGTAGGGGGCAGGCGTGGAGGT
>NW_017731393.1:4871982-4907143 GCF_001890085.2 Hipposideros armiger
CGTGGGGGTGGTAGGGCAGGTGAGCGGGTGGCCCGTAGGCTGGGGGCAGGGCGCCATAGGAGGGGCCCTCTGTCTTCATCATGGACTGCAGGCTCTGGTATCCCTCTCCAGACATGTAGGAGCTGGTGGTGGACATCCCGGTTATGTAGCTGGAGGGCGGTGGCGGCGGCGGCCGGTGTGGCAGCGGCGGTGGCTGGTGCACGGGGGCCGGGTGGGCCGGAGGAGGAATCTGGACTTTGGGGAGGTCACCGGCGTCCACAGGGCCTGGCGGCTCGGCCTCACCCAAGGCAGCTGAGAGGGGAGGTTTCCGGTCTGCAGAGGAGACGTGCGTCGGTGCCCAGCCCTGGGCCGCCCACAGCTCCACACAGCAGCTCTCAGGCCACCCACCATGTTCCTGGCCCCCAGTACAGCACTGGCGGGCTGCTGCTGCTCCCCGAGGGACAGTCACAGGGGAACTGGAGCAGCTGTCACGTTTGAGGCAAGAGCACGGCCAGTGCCCACATCCTGACCCCATCAGCTCACCCCGTCCAGCCACCCAGGCCTCCCTCCCTCGCTCCTCACCACACCAGCCCCCAGTGGTCCAGGTCGCCCATGGAACCCCCCTTCCCAGCACAGACCGTGCAGGGCCCGTCCTGTGCCCATCTCCGCCCCCAGAGGCTGAGCCCAGGGCCACGGCTCATCGCATCACTGTCTGCAGCACCGGCTTGCGCAGAAGCCTGAGCATTGGTCAAATGAATGAGGCAGCATTTAAGAAAACAATGGACAAGTCACTGACACTCGCAATGCGGCCACCAAAGTGGCGATTCTGGTTCTATTCCACCAAAGAGAAGCGAGGCCAAACCCACGCGTCCTCTCAGGCAGCAGCTGGTGTCACGCGCTCCTGAGACACTCCTGCGCCCGTCCCTCGGGGCTTCCCGGCACAGGCCTCACACTGCCTTCCTCCAGAGCCTCACCTCGCCCGTGACTCACTCATTCACTGGGCCACCCCACGGGGTCGCCCAACAGCGAGACATGTGTCTTTTTCCAAGGCGACCCAGACAAATGACAGGAGCGAGATTTCCGGTTCCAGAGAACATGGAAAAGGAGAAACAAGGGCCGTGATGAGGGTTTCCAGCCCCCGCACTTTCCCTCGCGTGCTCCTTGTGACAATACAGACACGGAGCTGCACCATGCCCAGGTCGCACTGGGCAGTGACGAGGCCAGGAGGCCAAGGCACCGCACGCAGCCACAAGGCCACCGCTTTCCCAACCACAGGGACCATGGTGTCTGCTGTTCCCTCGCTGTTGTCACCACAGTGAGTGCGATTTCAGGTCGGTGAGGATATCTTTCAGCCACAGCCGTGTCCCTGGGCCCGCCTGTGCTAACCCGCAGGCCCACCGCCAGCCAGGTCACATGTGCCTGTGGAGACCGCGGAGGGCGGGGCCAGTGGCCGTGTGGTTTTGGAAGCTGACTAGGGCACACCAAGTATGAGCTTAAGGCCTGTGCAGAAAATGCCACCACCCAGGATTCCTCCCCGTGTCACTCCACGGCCACTTGAGTCCACAGATGTGCTCTTCCATATTTAAGACCCCAACTCTGGTAGCACGGAACTCTGCCGCTTCCTCAAGTCGCCAGCAAGCGCCCAGTGCTCTGTCACTCAACTTGGGACAAAAGCGGTTTCCCAGCCCCTACGCTCCCTCTCGTCACACTCACTGCTGACACCTGTCACAAGCTGCCCTATGAAACTCCCCTGTGACCTCATGTCACCTCGGGCCTCGCGCCTCACGGGAACTGTGGTTCCAGCCCCTCTTGCTTCCCAACATCAGACTCCTGCTCCTCCTCCTGGTCCTTCTGTCTGTCTGTCCATCCACCCCCCACACCCCTACAAAATAGTGACAGGGTGGCTGCAGTGCGCGCCTGTGACCTGACCACTGCCCCCTTTTCTACCTCCGTCTTCAGAGGCGCCGTGGCTGCCAGGCTCCGCGCCCTCCCCACTGCGGCCCTTCGAGCAGCCTGGGTCCCAGGCCCACCACCCCTGCTGCCCACAGTGGGAGCCCCTGTGCTGACTGCCTGCCCAACAGCACCCCCGTTCCTCACTGCCCGCCTCCTGAGCATGTTCCCACTCACCCCCGCCAGGGCACAGGTGCTGGGGATCCACGCTTGCCAGACGCTCCCTAAACACTGAGTGACCGACTGCAGGCGGCTTTCCGGCAAGCTTCACACTGAACTGGGGGTTGTGGGGTTTGTCCCAGTGGGAAACGATACCTCTGCCCTCTCCAAGCTCACCAGCGACCATGACTGAGTACAGACAGAGGCGGCCAGGCAGCAGCACGCTTGCTGCAGGCACATGGTGCCGGGAGCGTGAGGTTAGCCACGGTCCCGCCCGTGGTCAGCACAGCTGGCTGAATGGGCTGCCGCCCCCCAAGGTCAGAGGAGTCTCTGGAATATCTACCACCCTTCAGAAAACACACAACTTCCTGTCTTCTCTTGCTGAATGTTTCATCTTCCAAAATGCTGCCACAGGCACAGAATTCTTAACAATCTTGTCCTCTATTTTTACTGATGCCAACCAAGGGAGCTCCCCAGTTCACTGTGCGCCTGCTGAGAACTTTCCACTCTTAAATCTATTCTCCATGTGGCTTGGTGAACAAGTGCTTATCCTTCAACATGTGCTGAGCTCTGCCAACAAGCAGCAGGCGCGAGAGGCCCGCCGGAGGCGGTAAGTGTTCACACACCGGCCGGGCCCGTTTCCCTAAAACTGAGCTCAATTCCTCTTTCCTGGGTAGTTCAGCACTTCTGGATCCGCGAGTCACAGAATATTCAGATATACTTAGAATTCACAACATCCTCAAATATCTGGTTTGTGAAAAAGTGTTTGAAAGATCCTTAGTCACTGCTGTGTTTTAGAATTTTGGCTACAGAGTCTCTGTCGTGTCATCTTCCCCAGGACCTCCCACTCTGCCCTTCGAAAGGCAGGGACAAAAGCTGCAATCCCGGCGGCTTCCCGCAGACACTTACCTGGCGGTGGGTGGGCCGGAGGCAATGGAGGGTGAGTGGGCTCAATTTTGGAGATTTTAGGTGGTGGTGGTTCTACAAAGAAAATGTAGACTCATGTAAATACACGTCACAGAGAAAAAAAAATCTACTATTCAGGAATCTCTCGGGGGAAAAAGAACAGATATGACCTGGGCTTTAAGGGAACCCAAGGAAGCCCTCAGCTGAATCATTATGAACTAATTCTTTTACAAGAACAAAGCAAATGAAGTCCATACGCCCCCTGCCCCCCACCCCGAAAAGAAAGCTAGCCCTGCTGCTTCTCAGCCAGCCCTTCCCCACAGCTGCCCCGCTGCCCCGTCCACTGTTAACACAAGCCCTTCCACAGCCTGAGAGCAGCGGACGACATCTTGGTGACCCAGTGTGACCTACCGGAGTCCCCCTCCTACACAGAACAAGAAAGGCCCCACGTGCTCACAGGAGAAACCGCCTTTTTGTTCTTCGTTAGGCACATTTTCAGCTTGTTTTCTCTCACAGGTTTACTCCGAGGCGGTAGCACGTTAGAGGGGAACGTTACCGCACCAGGGCTGATGTGGTGCGTGCCGCCCTGAGAGCACAGCAGCCAGGGCCACGTGGGGCGGGGGACACAGCCCACCCTTCAGGTCGAGAGGCTGCATGTGACCAGCAGCCACAGTGACAATGCTATGTTGCCCACACAGGCCACCCCAGGTCGAGCATCTTCTGTCTACAAAGGTAGAGTGTGCTCACATCATCTGTCTGTCTGTTTTGGCCCTTTCTTCCCAAAGCCCACTTTTTCCTGGCTTGTACACTGGTCTGATTCTGCTGGGGCAGAGCTGACCACTTGGTTTTGTGGTTTCCTCTGCCTCAAACACAGGCTGGATTCAAGGTCCGGGGATGTCTTTCTCTTTATCATCTTCCTTGGAGACCAAATCCCCTCTCTCTAGGTGGATGAACTGCAAAGTCACAGTTCTAGCTTCCAGGTACCTGACTTCGCGCCCCACCCCTAGCCCCAGCGGCCTGCACCTCACAGGCTCTTTTCCCTCCGTCTCTGAAGTGGGCTCGCTCTGACCTCAGGCACCGCCCTCCAAGCCCCTCCCACAGCCAGCCAAGCCAAAGTTACCTAGATCAGCGCTGTCCAACAGAAAAATAAGGAGCGCCACACAGGCAATGTTAAATCCTCTAGGAGCCGTGTTACAAAGAGGTAGAATTAACTTTAATATTTAACCTGATATATGTAAAATTTGATCATTTTCACGTGTAATCTATGTGCAACTTGACTGCTCAGAGTGTTTCCGTTCCTTCTTCTCCTGACTGGGGAACCTGGTGTGTGCTGTGCTGAGGGCACATGGCCATCTCCGTCGGCCGCACTTCCAGTGCTCAGCAGCCCCCTGGAGCCAGTGGCACCGCTGCACCGCGCAGTCGAGATGCGTCCAGGCTGGGTCTGACCGTCCCTCCCCGCTCGGCCTCCACGCCGACTCTGCCCTCACCACGTCTCACTCAGATGCGGGCAAGCCCTTCCCCTTCCCAACCATCTGTGCTTTTACTGCTGCCAGAAACTGTCTGTGAAATGAACTCGGACGTGGCCCTGCTGCTGCTCACGAGCCTCCCTTGGCTCCCACTCCCACGCAAATCCCGATTCCTCCCGTAGATGCTACTGTCTGCTTCCAACCACACTTGAGGCCTCTCGAAAGCGACTCCCTTTCAGCTCCTCATGTTCCAATAAGACTCCTCTCTCCGTTTTCTCCCAGTTCCTTTACTCACCTGCCTTCCTCCACTAAAGGCTCCACCCCCTCAGCTCTAGTTCTCCAAGGTCACCACTGGCTGTCTCGGCTTCCCTTCCACACGCTGCGTATCAGCTCAGTGACAGTACCTCCACGCGGTCAGGAGAGCAGCCCACTCGGTGTGTCTCACTTACTGTTCACTCATTCGGTACGAAACAAATTCACCTGCACTGAACTTATCATTCCCCACTAGACCCTGGGAAAAACGCAGCTTTACTGTAACTTGAAGATCTCAACATCAGTTCAATAAATAATTCACTGAGTTCCTAGCCTGGAACTAAGCAACAGAGAAACATAAATGAGTACGCACTCTCTGTGCCTTCAAAGAGTTCAGTACAACAGGGCTGGCAACTGACAAGAGACAAAACGCTTTCAGATTTTACTCCCCTTTCTGATTGTTTCCAACATAGAAACAAATTAACCAATGTCGGGCTCTGCTACATCTACCTACATGCGAGAGTCTGGACCAGGCCTGGCTTGAGTCAACAGGTCTCGGCGTTCGGGGGCTCTCGGGCGCCACCCCTGGCCGTTGTGCCCATCCCTTCTCTGCACCACTCTGCTGCTCGGAGTTCAGTCTGGAGACACTGGGGTCCTTTACTCTTTTCACTGTGGTGCACTTAACTACTCTCTAGAAACGAATACTGCTACAACAGCTCTGCATTCATAATCCCATTTTCACATATGTTCCTGAGTACACTGTTAATTGCCACTCATGTTTTTTCATGCCTTTGGTCAGGATATAATCTGAAAGTGTAGTCAGGAGATAAACGGGGGACACAATGCAGGGTCAAGTTCTTGATGGGCTCTAAGGTTAAATTTTAAGGCCAATCTAAATCTGAAAGGAAACAATGTTGACTAAGAATTTCAAGTTTTGATAAGGAGACACATAAAACTGAAAAACAAAACATTAAGAATGGAAGTTACCTGCTGCTTTGTTCTCTTCTTTGGGAGAAACGACCTGTCACAAAAGAAAACACAGACTGTTAGCCATGACCCTGGGAACAGTGAGAAAAACTGACGACCCGGGTGCTGACAGCCACAGCGACAGACCGCGACCTCCCAAAACCTCATGCTGACTGGCACCTCCATTTCTGCTTCCTTCCTTGCCCTTTTCCAAATCACACAGAAATACTAACTTTTCTCAAGAGTGAGTTCTGAGCAACACTAAGTTCCCGGCCCGCTAACGCACCGCCCTCAATTGGATGAGCGGTGTTTGGGGACACACGCTGATCCTGCATGGCTTCGTCTGGGAGCTGTGTAACATCAAATGGCTTCCCCCATAGGCCACGCTGCTATGGGGGGGAGAAACTTTTACAGATCCTGTGTCACTTAAAGAGTCAAATGCTACAGAGCAGAGGGAGCTGGAGACACCTATTCCAGCAGGGTGCACCCGTGGAAACAATACTCTGGCAGGTTTCAGGGCCCTGCTGGAGGTGGAGGGAGACAGAGCCTTCCTGGCTCTGAGGCGCCTCTCCTCGGACCACACGAGTTTGCAGGCTCCCCATGGACATGCCGTCAGATGGCAAGGTCAGGTAGGTCACCCGCGTTTGGTGTTCGTGCGATCCATTAGAGACGGGAACACGCTCAGGTCAAATGCTGCCACCCGGAAAGCCGACCATGCCCCGTGCCAACCTGGCCACTCACCGCGGCTCGCTTCACCTGGCGGGGAGGACTAGGCTGCGGGGACGGCTTCTTGGGCGGCGGGGCGGGCTGCGGCGGTGGCGGGGCTGGCTGCTGCGAGTCCTTCTGCTGGGGCTGGGGCGGTTCGGAGCCTTGAGGCAGCTGTGACTGTGGCACTTGTGGCACTGGTGGGGGGGGATGGAGCGGCGGGGGCTGCTGCAGCTGATGGGGTGTGTGATGAGGCATCTGCTGTTTTCCTTGTGAGTACAGATCCAGGATTTGGTGGCAGATGTCTAAATGATAGGCAACCATTACATTGACCACAAATTGACATTTTCAGTAAAACTGTACCTCAAGGGAAAACCCAGCCCATTTCCCTCTGAGCAACGATTCCCCTCCGAGGACCAGTGTGCGGGAACGCCATGGGTAACCACGCCGGGCCTGCCGTGCACAGCTCTGGTGGGCGTTTTCCCGTCGCCAGAATGATGCGCTCGGACAGCGAGAACACTGTATTATATTAGAGAACTGAGCTAAGATGCCTCAGGCCTGTTTGGGGAGGGCCGTTCTCGGGACTCAGGGTTCACAGGCAGCACCAGCTGAACAGGGAACGCCCGCGCAGAACACAGTACCTTCCAGAACATCCACAGGGACGTCCTGCACAAACTGCTCCCACCACCGCCGGTACATGGGTTTCGAGGTCCATTCTTGTATTTCAAATTTGCACAAACGTCCTGCGAGATACATCACTGCCACTGCTATGATCTCTGGCTCCCACTGCAGTGACAAGGTCGTGCACAGACTAGTTCAACAAGAAAGAGAGGGGACTTGACTTGGATGAGCCAACATTTATGATTCATAAACCCAACGCATGGAAATTAGGTGTCACGTCTAAATGTCGATTTGCTGATTCCTCCCAAAACACCATCAAATAAAATATTATAAATAAAAGCAGCAAGTTTCTAGTCTTCTAAAGGTATCAAAATAAGTTACTTTAACCAGTTACTGACTTGTCTGTCTAAAGAATCAGAATTCCAGCAAATTAAAAAATGGCCAGGTCATAAAATACAAATGAAAATGGTTTATGTGCTCCAAATTGTTGAATCCCAGCCACTGAAATGTTCCTTCCAAGGATGCCAGCTCCACTCACAGGCTCTGTTCCCCAGGCGGTACCTCGCTAGTTCCCTGGGCTCTCGCACATCCAGGCTCTGACACCATTACAAGGAAGCATTTCTGCAGAACCAAATGGGTTCTAAGGATTTAGGCATCAAAACTGTCCAGTGTGTTGTTTTGGACTTATGTTTCAAGCTGGTGATGAGGTTTCGGCATCCCCCACCACCGTGAGTGACATGGCAGGGCAGTCCCGCTGCTGGGAGGAGACACCCGGCCTGCAGCCCCAGCCCTGCCATGAACTGGCTCTTCAAGCTGGGGTAAGTCGGTTTCCTCAATAAGGAGTCTGGATAAAATGACATAGAAAGTCCCTGCCAATTTTAAAACACTGTAATTAAATCAACATTCGAATACATGTACCTGTCATTTACAAATGTCCATGCCATTTGAACCAACTTTTGAATTTTGTTTTTATCACCTAGAAATGGGGAGAAAACAGTAAATTAGAATAGAAGAATAGGAGCACAAGAAGTAAGTACTTATTCAAAGCCCGGTGTACCCTCAGCACCACCCCAACACAGTGCTGCTGCCTGGGCAGCGAGGACAACAGAGCAGGCCCAAGCCCTAGCTCCGTGCTCTGCACATGGCCACGCTGGACCTCCATTTATGGGAAACCTGACTCCAAGGCTGATTTTATTAGGCTATTTAAAAAATTTGGACTCGTTTTCTGACCTCATATCACTTGGCAACTGGATGACAGAATCTGTTTATACACAAAAGAAAACAGCAGCAACAGCCAGTCTTGCGCCGTCTGGGAAGCTACCACCCAGATCCCTCACACGCTGTTTTCTGCTTCATCTTCTGAGAGGTGTAATCTCAGCGCCATCGAACTATTCCAACGACTTGATTCCAGAATGAAGACGCTCTTTGAGTAACTGTTTTCTTACCTTTGAGCTGTTTTGCATATTTCAGTAGGAACTGGTACGGATGTTCCACCTGTAAATCAAACTTGATGGTCTGCAGTAAGATTCTCTCCAGAACCATCACTTCTTCCTAAAAGGAGAAGCACAAGTGTTGGATAGTGATTTACCGCAGGTCAGAACCATTAAAACGTGAGCTTTCCTGTGTGTTCTCTTCAAGTTCTAGTTTAACAACCTTTTTTCTTTCCTTTTTGCCCTCTCCCACTCAGGTTTTTAACATGCTCAGACACAACGATAAATTATGAAAAGAACTAAAAGTTAGACGATGAAACAACCAGAATTCATTTTTTAAAAATACTGGAAACAAAATAAACATTCTTAGAAATGTTATTGCTTTCAATCCACGAGTCCCCCTTTACAAAACAGACCTTTACTTTATGGATGGTTTAACTGAACTGTAGTTTCTGTCTTAAAAATTAAAAAACTGCAATCCTTTAGGAATTTATTTATTTATTTTTATTTTATTTTATTTTTTTAGCTGAGCCATCCTGCCACCTGTTGGCAGCTCAGCTCAGGCTGGAAATCGAACCGGTGATCCTGTTGCTCAGAGCTCACGCTCTTGAGTGAGCTCTTAACCAACTGAGCCACTCGGCTGGCCCTAGAAATTTAAATTGAACACCTTAAGAAAAGACTTTATATATATATATATATGTAGTGGGTTCATGCAGACTTGAACTGTAAGTTGTACCGGTTGAAAACACATATTAGTGTGTGTGTATGTGTAAATGAGGACATATCCCTGTGGTGTTGAAATCTTTCACCTATCTAAAATAAGCTGTCCCACTGTCATCTACTAAACGAATCATCATTTTCTTTTATGAATCCACGTCCTAAACTATATGCACACGTAATCTCTTCTGTCCATTGATTTGTTGTCTGCTTCTGTATCAGGATCAAAGGGATTCAACATTTGGAAGGGACAGGTCAATTACTACTCCTTTTCCAAAGTTTCTTGTTTTTGTGTGTTTCCCTCCAAATTTTAATCATTTTACTTAGTATCATTCTAGGAAAAAAATGAAAGCTGCTTATGTTCTGATTGGGAACGCACAGAATATACAGAACAATTTAGGGAAATGGACATATTTAACTACACTAAATCTTTCCATCAAAAATTTGTAAAATACAATCAAGACACCCTGTGCGGGAAGACCAATTAGAGAGGATCCCTTGTTTGCATCAGAGAAGGGCTTCGGAGAGGATTGAAAGTCTCATCGTTATCAGCTGCATAAATCCATTAGTTCTGGGTGGAGCAGACAGGTGGGTAACTGGCTTCCACTCCAAAGTATAGCACTTCTTCACAGAATACAGAGATGAGTCTTTTATGATTTATTATGCCAAGCAGCATGGCAGGACTAAGGTTCTTCTCCCCTAGTTTCCCAAGCATTCTATTCTCTCAGGAAAGCTTTTTAAAATCTTAGAAACTTTCACACAATATGAAAAAAATCCTGCCGACGCTTTTCCCCCCTCTCCCTGTTTTTGTCATCACCTGTTTCCCAGAAGCTTCAACACATTTTCTAAATTTAGAAACAATCTTTTCCTAAGTGTGCCAATCCTGTCCAGGCTATAGCTCAGAGTATTACAAAACAGCCCAAGGCCTGGCCTCCCTTTGTGTTTCAAATACTCCATTAATGGGGTAATTATAGGTCTGTGTGCTAATGTCACTCCTCAGGGAACTTCCGCTCAGCCCAGTACTACCTGTGGGGGAACTTGTCTAGGTTCCCAGATTGAATGCCGTCACCACGCCTTTAAACAACAGCTCATAATTGGATAGTTACATGAATATTGGATTAAAACCTATCCCACCCCTCAACTATAAAATCCATGCACGTAAAGGCCATGTTGGTTTGTCAATACAAGCCCCTCTATCTTAATGCGACCATGAGGGATCGAGACTTAAAGGTAGAAAATGAAGATTCTTACCTTCGGGTCATCTCCAAACTGGCCAAACTGTACATCATTTAACAAACTACGAGCTGTTTTGATGATGTCTTTACATTTTTTTGGTGTTTCTTCTACTTTCCCAGCCAGAAAGAGACAACAAGCTCCTGTGACCTAAAATGCAGACCAAAGTCCCTGAGAAACGGGTGTCACAGCTCTCAGCTCTCACAGGAACAGAAGCAAGGACCTGGGTCTTCTCAGCAAACTGGTTCCCTCTCTCCTGCCTTCCTCTCTCTCACTTACGAATACACTGACACTCGGAAATCTTGAAAGAAATTTCACACACATACTGCCCCCCTACACCAATTTGGCTTCATAAATTATTTTAAATTTAATTTTCTGAAGAACATGTCATATAAACAAAGTAGATGCCAACAAGGAAAAAAGTCACAGAAACAAATTTTTCTTTTCACAGTTAGCTTTGCTCTAGAAAAGGGGCATGGCTGCAGGCACGGCTGGTGGAAGCCGTCTCCATTCCAGGGCCCACGCCTTCTCCTTCCCCTCCAGCTGCCCGGCTCCTAGGCTAGCTCCCACCTCACCGAGGCCTTCTCACTGCTCCATCGTCAGCTTCCTCTGCCCACTCCAGTGTCTCTGGCATGTCCCTCCCTCCAGAGCCCCGGTCACACTGGGTATCAGACACTGTGCCAGCGGTATAACGCTGACTCTGACACGGTCTCCTTCCTCCAGAGCTTGCACGAGGAAAAATCCCAATAGATGAACTTCCTGTTAAGTCTCATTTTATCACCTTCTTCATGAAACCCTTCAGTCACCTCAGTTTACCTACCGAAGTCAAAAGCCCTAGTCTGGCATTCGAGGCTCCCTCTGGTCTGATCTGGTCTACCTTTCCGCCCAGGGTCCCACCACCCACTTCCTGCCCAGCCAACCTCCTGGGTTGGCTGACACTGCACCAGTGCTTCCTCCGTGCCTGTCATGCCAGGTCCTGTTGGTCTACTGTTCTGTCCCATCCCAACACAGCTAAGCCCTACTTAGAGCTGAGGCGTCCCTGACTGCAGGCACCTCCTCCCTAGAATACTCCCTGATCCCCCCACAATGTAACTAATCCCCCTCTTGAATGCTACAGCCTTCCTTTTCTACCTCTTATGGCCCACTCTCTACCATGTGCTGTGTACACGTCACGTCATCTATATTCTGGACTGAAAGCTATTTATTTTGGGGAAGGTAATAAGGAAGTAAACATTCCCACTAAGTGCAACAGGACTGTGGTCCATATTAGCCTAAATAAGAAAAGATTTGAATATAGTTAACTGAAAAAAATAGTTCAAACTTGATTTTGTTTATATATAGTACGTACTATGTAAAAATAAATACTTTCTGGAAATATGATAAAAGGACTATGATCAGTCCACTAAACTGTGTGGAAATAATAACGTAATAGAGAATTACAAAAAAACTCAAATACTTACATATCTTGGGAATTGCTTGAAGGAATGAAACATATAGAAGCGATGAAAATAAATTATTCCAGTTGCCAGGGTATCATAGTGGCTGTTGGTCTGGTTAAGGATGGAATTTAGCCAAGAATTTTTACCGGTTATGTTCTTAATTACATGTGACAAAACAATAAAGACAAACAAGCAATAGCAACAAAATCAGTAGTGAAGTAAACACTATCAGTGGCACAGCAGGCAGACGGGTGTCTTGGTGTCGGAATTCCGGCACAAGGCTGAGCAATGTGAAGGTGAAGGTTACGTACTAACAGCCGTTAGAAGCTTCACCTGTGGCCACTTGTCCAATGGCTAAGTTTACATATTTAAATGATAAACATGAAGTGGAAAACCGTGAAGAACCAAGCAAATCATAACATTTAAATAGCAAAGGCATTTAAGAGCTGTTTCAGGACAGAGACAACCCTATGCACTGACAAGTGTTTAATCTCAGCCTTGGTGGCGGGGCGCCCCGGCTATCTACACCAGATTCCAAAGCGTAGAGGATACAGTCCCAGGCGCGTGCCCACATCAAAGATGAACCGAGCCCCCTCTCGGCGGTACCGGGCCTCAGTGGCCGGATCGAGTCCTTCCAGTTGCGAGGGTGTATGGGCCAAGTCTTTCTTATCCCAGTACCAGCATGGTTTTGTGTGGTCCAGGTTTGCTGAGGTTACTGAAGGGCTTGAATTTTCTTTATTCTCCTTCATTTATTGAAGTAGACTTGTTCTTTCCAAAAGATTCTCTGAAAATGTTAAGAATCCTAAGAGAAACAAAAGAGGAAGCTAAGTTGGAAAAGGACCCCACATGAAGCAATCCCAATCATTATAAATTATCCATAATTACTGACTGTACCTGATTTTGGATCAAAATTTCCCACAGAAATACTACTACTGATTGGCAGTTACAAGCCTAGGTTCACCTCCAAAGCCAAGTTTACACATCTGAACACACTGTTCTACACCATTTTGCATCAGGGATTTTGGTTTCCTCGGGAGGTCCTGGACTGGACTGTAAGTGACCCACAGTGTGATACATCCCAAATGTCATGGCAGTTAGAGGAAGACCACTTCTATCTCATTTTCCTTTCTGCCTTTCTTCACCAGACCCGGTTCCCTCATGCTGGTCTAGATTCCGTTCTTCAGTAAACCCAGGCCTGTCCTAACCCCTGAAAAGGTTTATGCTCCAAAATTACCCATGTCCTCCATCCAGCACCCGATCAGTCTTCCTTTTTTAGTTTACAGGAAAAAAAGCCACCGGATTGGATAAATTCACATCGGCACAAGCCACTGAACTGAGCAATATACATCAGGCGTGGGGACAGTGATTTGGGGGCGTGGGTGGAGCGAGGGGATCAACAAGGGAGGGAAGAAGGTGCTTTACATCTTTCCTGCTTTCTCATCCTCTTCTTTTTCGTTTAGAACAAATAAATTCTCTAAACGCTCCATGTCAGCGGTTCTCAACCTGTGGGTCGCGACCCCTTTGGGGGTCGAACGACCCTTTCACAGGGGTCGCCTAAGACCATCGGAAAACAAAAAGATATTTACATGACGATTCACCACAGTAGCAAAATTACAGTTATAGAGCAGCAACGAAAATAATTTTATGGTTGGGGGTCACCACAACATGAGGAACTGTATTAAGGGGTCGCGGCATTAGGAAGGTTGAGAACCGCTGCTCCATGTTAAGAAAAGAAAACAAAAGCCAAGGACTCTCATCTGGAGGTCACGGTAACACGGAAATTGTTGTACACTGGATCAGAGAACAGAAAATTTCAAATAGGGCTACAAAAAGGTCCTGAACGAGGAGCTAGCACCCAGTTCACTGGCTAGCAAGCAAACAGCAGTTTGGCGCCAGGCTCTGGGCCCAGGCCCTTCCTTGTTAATCTGGAAGCCTGACTCTGGGAATGGTGACAGGCTGAGTGCTCGCCTCCTGGCACCGGGAGCTCCAAAGAGTCTGCTATTCCCTTCAATGGGAAGAGTAAGTACCTGGAGAAAAGCGATCTTCTTGAACGCGTTTTCACTTCTGTGTGTGACTGAACTGGGCTATGATGGAGTAGGTAGGGGGAGCCGGTGAACTAAAGCCTCAGGAAATAGAAGAGCTCATTGTTACACGTCACATAGATGGATCATTTCTCACCTATCAGATTGGCAAACAATCCCAAAGTTTCACAATCTACGTCCTTGGCGAGGCCAGGGAGAAGCAGCAGAGCGCATAGACTGCTGGTGGGAGCACAATATGAAACGACTTTCAGAAGGGATTTGGCGACACCCAACAAAATCACATACGCACCTGCTCTTTGCTATAGCACTCCCCGCTAGGAATCTACTCGGAAAACAGCATCACACACATGAAACAATGCATGCACAGGATTATCCACCCAAGTGTTATTCGTAGTAGCGAAAACTGCAAACAACCCAAAACGTCCATCAATACGGCACATCAGCACAACAGCGATCATGCAGCTACCAAAAAGATGGAAAAAGATCTAAGCACTGGAATGAGACATCAGCAGGACCAGCAAGAGGTAGAGCTGCGTGTGCAGTGTGTTAGTTTCTGTGTGAGAAAGGAGGGAGATAAGAACAGACATCTTTATTTTTTTTAAACTAATAAAAATAATGGCTACCAGTACGGAACGGGAACAAACAGGATGGAAAGGACAAGCCTGGGAACAAGACTTCTCTGAGCACATCTTTTTATATACTAGCTTCAACTTCCTTAAAAACAAAACTTATTTTAAAATAATTGTAGATTTACAGAAAAATTGTAAAGATAGTAGAGAATTTTTGTATACCCAGCTTTCCCTAATGGTAACATCTTATATAACCATGGTACCTTTAACAAAACTAAGAAATTAATTTTCGTACATTATGAAATAAACTATAGCCTTGACTTGAATTTTGAGTTTTTCCCCAAACCCCTTTTATATTTCAGGATCTAAGCCAGGATACCTCACTGCACTTAGGCATAAGTACGTATCTCCTTAGCACCTTCTACATGTAACAATTTCCTAGTCTTTCCTTGTTTTTCACAACCTTGCCAGTTTTGAAAAGTATTAGGCCGATCCAAACATCTTTGATTTAGGTCTGATGCTTTCCCATGAACGGACTGGAGTTTTGAGGAAGAACACCACAGAGGTGAAGTGCCTTCCCATCACATCGCATCGCATCAGGAACAGGTGACATCAGAACGACTTTTACAGCTGCTGTTCACCATCATCACTTGGTTAAGATGGGGCCTGCCAGGTTTCTCAGTATAAGTTACTATTTTTCCCTTTCCGTTTTCTAGTTTTTACAAGTGAGTCCTAAGGTCCAGCTCACACTCAAGGATGTGGAAATTGAGCTCCACCACCTGGAAGGAGAAGTAGCAAAGATGGGTGGACGACTGTTAAGACCACCACAGTAATTAGTAAACATTTGTGGGGAAATACTTTGAGATGCAAAGTACTATGCAAACTACCTGTTTCTCCTTCAAGTTTCACCCATTAATTTTAGCCATTCACTTCTGGAGCTTGCCTGCAGCATTACTGTGGTGTTTTTTTTTGTTTTGTTTTGTTTTGTTTTTTTAGTTAAGGTTTATTGGGATGACAATTGTTAGTAAAGTTACATAGGTTTCAGGTGTACAATTCTTTAATACATCATCTCTGTCACATTGTGTGTTCACCACCCAGAGTCAGTTCTCCTTCCATCACCATATAGTTGTACTGTGGTGTTCTGTTCTAATGGTGATTTTCTATTTCCTTCCTTCCTTCAATACTATTGGGTTGTCTGAACAGTCATGAAGTATTTTTTCTATGTTTTTCGTTGCAAAAATGCGTCATGACTTTTCCGACAACCTGATATTTGGAATTCTTTCTTAAGAAAAAATTGTTCCTTCACCTCCATTTATTTATTTATTCAATCCATCATTTGTTTACATTAGTGTGGACTCATCAATGTTTGTTTATTCTGTGAGCAATAATCCAGTACTATCATACAAACTGTTCCTGCTGTCGCCATTGCTAGGAGCTCTTTCCGGTTGGCTTCTGAGTCTTTTTGTAACTGACTTCTGAATCATGTAAATATTTAACATATTCATGAACTTAACTAAAAACAAAAAGAAGCTAGTCCTAAAACTCAAAGTAAACCCAGCGTTCATCAAACAGAACATAATCACACAGAAAATCATTACAAGTAGGTTCTGATCTTGTTTCATCCCAAGTGAGATATAGTCTGAAACAAAAAGAACTGCTGAGAAACCTCAAGTTTCTGCAGCAATGCACCGTTAGGACTCGCAGGAATGCTGTAGCTGCCAATCCACTTTCTCGTGCATTGCAGGACAAAGCAAATACATAAATATTAATGTCGTCAGGAATCAAGGTTTTCAGTGCAAAGTAAAGAAATATACATACATAAAACAAAAAATTCAGAAAAATCCTGTAATGTTATTTTGATTGAAAATATCAAAACAAATGATGGTTTCCATCTTTATACATCCATCCTTCCCAGCTCTGTCCATTTCGAGCACCTAGAAGAAACAACACTCCCCAAATCAGGAACAGCTAGCGCCCAAATCTTACTTTCGAACACTATGACCCTCTCAAACGAATTGGGTCTCCTTTCCAGTTTGCGGCAGGGGCCTGCCTGGGTTGTTCTCAGACTCATGGAAGCTTATCAAGAGACACAGCAGCTAGCATGCTGGACTCCCACTGGACAAATTCAGGGATTTGAATATTAAAAAGAAAAATGACTATGATTGGTTATGAAAGAGTGAATAAACATTCCACGAGTCCATACTAATATAAAAAAAACCCCACTTTGCTGGCATTGGTAATAATTACTGTGAAAAAAGTACCATTATTTTAACAAAAATGATCCCACTTGGCATCACTAATAGGCTGAAAACCTGCCATTATGTGTCTCCTGATGCGATGCAATATAAAATAAATGTCACCCACCTATGTAGTATTCTCACTCCCCAAAGCTTAGCCTATATCTAGCCAAGCCTTTAGACCTATCGTCTAGTGTAGAGTAAATGCTGGGAGTAGAAGAACAAGTTAAATGGCACAAGGAAACCATCTGTCACATTCAGAAAGTGCAACACTTTACAAGACAACTGACCTAGTTTCTTAAAAAAAGTCAATGTCATGAAAAAAAACACAAAAAAAGATGGAAGGAACAGTTCTACATTTAAAACAACTAAAGAAGCATAACCAAATTCAATGTGTAAACCTCGATTAGATCCTGGTTTTTATAAAAAAGCTATAGAAGAAATTTTGAACAATTAGAGAAATTTTATTATGAACTGTGTATTAGAGGCTACTGAGGGTATTACTATTAATTTTCTTAGGGGTAATAATGATATTGTGATTACAAAGGAGAATGTCTTTATTCTTCTATTGAAGTATTAGTTTCTGAAGGATTGCGGAATGATATAGTATCACTTTTTTTTTGATCATTCAATAGTTTTTATTTAGCAGGCAGAGTTGGTTAATAGGGAAAATCACTACATGTTAGTGAAAGAGGCTGAAGT
Organism: Hipposideros armiger; assembly: GCF_001890085.2. Taxonomy (NCBI): domain Eukaryota; kingdom Metazoa; phylum Chordata; class Mammalia; order Chiroptera; family Hipposideridae; genus Hipposideros; species Hipposideros armiger. Next base: position 4,889,356 of record NW_017731393.1, read on the forward strand.
AATGTGTAGACAAATGTACATTTGGTCTCTTTCTCTAACCTATTTATTCTTAATATACTATAACCTTAACCAGAAGTTCTTGACAGAAAAATAACTGTAACTGATTGTGAGAATTACAAAATTAATTTTCCTTCGTTCTTCTAAGTTTCCCTTGGTTTCCTTTTTCCCCCTAAAAGTCAGCATGTCATAAATTCTCCTTTTAAGTTTTTAGTATCACTCTTTACAACTGGTTTCTTTGGCTCAATATTATGTTTTTAGGGTTCATCCTTGTTGCATAAAGCAATATTTGTTCATTCTCGTTACTGTATAGTAGTGGTTATCAACCAGGGGCGAATTTGCTTCCCAGAAACACCTGGCAATGTCAGGTGACATTTTTGGTTGTCATAACTGGGGGTCTGCTGTTGGCATCTAGGGGTTGGAAATCAGGAATGTTGCTGAACATTCTACAATGCACAGAAACCCCACAACAAGAGGTCAGCTGATCCAAAATGCCAACAGTACTGAAGTCAAGAGTCTCTGGGTTACAGGAAGTATCCTATTCTATGAATAATTACAATTTCCTATCCATTCTACTGCAGATGGACATTTGAAATGTTCCTGGTTTTTGATTACAGGTAACAGTAATAGGCGTCCATACATGTTTGTGTACAGCAGAAGGCACCTCGCCAATGGGCTGAGGGAACCAGTGTCTCAGCAGATCTGTAATGTACTCATGGCACACTAGCTGGGAATCTCTACTTTTATATTAACCTAACAGCTCACCACGTACAGTACTTATTCACTGAAATAGTTACTGAGCATTTGCTATGAGCCAGGCCTTGATGACATAGCAGGGACCAAGAGAGGCTAGGTCGCTGCCCCACCAGAAACATCTAGCTGCGGAGACAACCAGAAACACATATGTTAATATTTGTCAGAAAATGGTAGGTGCCATGAAAAATAACAAAGCATGGAAAGGGGAGAGAGTGATGAAGAGGAGCTGTTGAGAGTTGTGTAGAAGGCAGGCCTGTTCGGAGTCCACAGCAGCTGTTCAAGTAACGCCGGAGGAGGCGCTGTCCTCACACGCTGGGAGCAGGAGAACGGAGGCATCACTAACTGGCTGGGAGGCAAAGAACAGCAAGAGATGATTTCAAGTTTCCCTGACTGACAGAGAAAGGCAATACCGAAGGAAAAAGTTGGTTTTGACAGGGGAGAAAAGGGAGAATTCGGTTTTATAAGTACCAGGTTTGAAGAGCTTATAAGACAACATGTGTGGAAATATTCATCAGACATAAACAGCCCAGCTGAAATCTGGAAAGAACGTATCTACTCAGGATTCACCTATGTAGACTTACCAACAAAAGTCACGGTTAAAGGCAGATGGAGAGTAAACACAGGAAGGGGTCTGGGGACAGGACGCCAAAGACCTGAGGAAGCAGGAAGCATCACCAAAGGAGAAAGGGGAGGCACGGTGGGTCAAGGAGGTCAAGGGGACATTGTCCCCCCTTAATGCCTAAGAAACCAAGGGACAGCAGCTCTAAGCCAGAGGTGGCAGTCACCAGTGATAAATCCTGAAGAAAAACGAAAGGACAAGGAATTAAGGAAAGGTTACTAGAATTAGTGATTAGTTATTAGAGACAATGAAAATTGATTGTGGCAATGATTGCTCAATTCTGAATATACTAAAAACCACCGACTTATACACTTTGAATGGGTGCCTCGTATGGCATGTGAATTTTAGCTCAGTAAAGCAGATACATAACACAAGATACATAACACACGTAAAGAGAAGAACCTTTTTAGACATGCAGTGGGGCAGGAGGAAAACTACACGGGTGTTGCGGAACGAACAGGCCATGAGATAGGTTATTGTTGTTTTTTCAGCTGAAAGGAGAACGAAGGATGCCTATAGCAAAAAGGAGCGAGCCAGTAGAGAAGCCACTGAAGGGTTGGCTGGTCGAGGGGTAATAAAAAGCAGAGTGAAAAAGTGAGCCTTAGAAAGGAAGCTCTCTCTAGGACAGAAGGGAAGGAAAAGTTTGAGGAAGATCTTTGAAAAATCATTTAAGGGGGGGGGGAAGTAAATCGTAAAAGATTATCTCCACTTTCTCTGGGCAGCTGAATGCAAGGCATCTGCTGAGAGGAAGGGGCAACGTGGAGAACAGGTTTAGGGTTAACCCAGCAGGGACGAAATACAGATGCAAAAGGATCTCAGTCCACAAGCGGACAAACCACAACTATATCAAACCTGCTTTACTTTGCTGTCCTTGACCAAACCCCACGCTAATAAGCTAGTGTAGGTGCCCTTCGAGTCTGGGGCAAAATGAACAATACGTGAAATGCAGTGAAAATAAATGTACGTAAATAGAATAGAAACAGTCCTCTGAATCATTCATTCCGCTGAAAAAGTTCTTGCCTCAGTTCTGTAACCCTGTTCTCTATTACTCTTTAATTATGTTTTCACAAGACCCTAAAAAGTAATTAATTTTCTAATTAGCAGTTCACAATTATTGTGAAAATGACTGATTTATGAGCGCCACAAAATAAAAATCTCTCCATAAACAAACAGCTGGCTGTCAAGAGATTTTAGAAACATCTTTCAGGAATGTGCTTCAGATATGTCATTTTACATAATGAAAGAGTAAATGCATTTTCAACATTTAGAATTATGGATGCTTACAAGTTGGAAACAATAATGAAGGTCAGTACTCAGTTTTTTCACACAGTACAGAAAGAAATTCCCCCTGAACAGTCCATAGGGTCACTCACCAACCATCATCAATAGGATCTTAATAGGTTACAAAGCAGCCTATGGCATTGCTAAATATCAATAACTGATGTTCACATTAGTTCTTGTATTAATTTTATATTGACTTCTATCTGTTCTAACCATCTATTATCTGTTCTGTTCATCCCCTAGATCTGGTACATAGTTGGCCCAGAAGAATGAATGAATGAATGAACTCTACCTTTCATCAACTCTCTGTAGCTCCCACTTAGCTCCCTGAAAATACCTTTCCCTTGTCTACTAATTGCCTTTCAAATATATAAAGACAATTTTTACATTCCCTTCTCTTCTCCAGGGCAAACAAACATCCCATTTCTACAAGATGGTTTTTTAGTGTTTCATGACCCCCCGCCCCCCCCCCCCCCAAGTATCAGCACCCAAAATGGAAAATACTCTTTATGTGATCTGCATAGTACACGGGGGAAGGGAGAGGACTACTACTCAGCAACAGGCCCACTGATTGCCCACTGAGGTGCAGCATGCCTGCAGGCTATGTTTTCTTATCCTCACAATTTATCACTGAGAAAATGGATCTACAGAGACAAGAAACAATTTGCCTAATTCACACAGCTAGTACATAGCAACACCACAATTTGTCATTAAACTAAGAGACTGCCTTCCCTCAATCTGGACCCTACTTTGCTTCTATAAACAGAACATTACATCCTAGAACCATTTTTGTCAAGGTAGGTCTTCCTCATCTCAAAGGAGGACAACTGGGCCTCTGTAAATTTAATAATTCCTGGAACATTTATATCTTGTTATCTGGGCCTACTATTTTAGCCTTTAAGAACTCTTTGAATCCTGAGTGTCATCTAATATCCTAGCTATCACTACAGTTTTGCAGGCATTTAATTTGAGAAGCACAGCTCTTATATAAAGTAGGTAATTAAAAAAAAATGCTAACCAGAGTAAGAGCAAGACTAGAGCCCTGGAGCCTATCTCTAAAGACCTCTCTTCATTCAGGCTGACATCAATTCATTAATCAACATTTTGGGTTTGGTAATTTGAATGGGCATAAATCCATCTAATTAGACATTATCCAGTGTACATTTATCTGTGTCTGCTAGGATAGGAAGAGAGATTGTGTTCAGTGCCCAAAGGAAACCTAAATGAACTCAGCCCCCATCCACTACCAATCTATTAATAGTACATTTATAACAAAAGGAAACATGGCTTGTGTCACCCAGCCTTTTTTTGAACTGTAGCTCTGCTGGTTTGAGGGAATAAACTCTCCTTTCCCCAATACTCACAAACTCTCTCTTTGCTCTCACAATAAGATTCTAAAATAGATTATTAACAAGTTCTAGCATCCAGGAGCCATCTAATTGCTATGCAAAAACTGACACATTGACCAGACTCCAGTCTTCTATCACTAACTGTGCTTTTAGGATTCCTCTAAAGCTATGGACGATTTTACAACCTTATCTGCAAGTTCTCTGGCATATAATTTATCTGAGCCTAAATATACAAATGAGATTTAATCCAATTAGATGTTCTTAACAATCTCCCCAATTATCTTAGAACTTAATTCTTCCTGATTTGTTTGTCCTTATCCAGTTTTGGAGAAAACAAAGAGAAAACATTTTTCTTCCTTCTAGATACTTGTGAACTCAATGCTTTCAAACATAACCTCCAGAAGTGAACTACAGTCATGCGCTACTTAAGGATGGGAATATGCTTTGAGAAATGTGTCGTTAGACGATTGCGCTGTTATGCAAACATCACAGAGCGCACTAATACAATGCTGGGTTGCGTGGCCTACTGCACACCTAGGCTATATGGTATAGACTGCTGCACCTATACTACAAGCCTGTACAGCATGCTACTGTACAAACCGAGATTAAATCAAGCACAAGAGAAAAGATGCAATCACAATATGGGATGCAATGGAGAAAACGATGCAATCAAGAGACACGGTAAACACGAGATGTATGAGGCTGTTGCTGGTGTATCAGGCATACTACTTTACAGCAAACTTTTTTTAGTAGAAAGAGTACACTCTAAAATAGCAATAAAAAGTATACACAAACCAGTAACAGTTGTTTATTATCAAGTATACTATACTATACTATACATAATTGTATTTGCTATACTTTTATACAACTGGCAGCACAGGTTTACACCAGCATCACCACAAGGCCATAGTGCCTTGTGCTACCACATTACAACAGCTACTATGTCACTAGCGATAGGAATTTTTCAGTGCCACTGTAATCTTATGGGACCACTCGTACACTCGGTCCGTCCTTGACCGAAACGTCGTTATGGGGTGCATGACTGTAGCTCATTTTGTAGGCCAAACAAACGATCAATTTTGTCTTTATGATGTGCAATTTTTAGAAATGGCATTTGAAGTTTAAGGATCTCCTTAGCAATTAGAACGTTTTATTCCTTGTTGGTGTAAACTACGTTTTCAAAATGAAACAAACATTAAACATGCTTTATGCGTGAATCAACTAATGTTTAAAAAAATGAATATCATCAAAATGAGACAAAAGAAAACCCTAAAATTAGACACGCATGATAGTCAAATTGAAAAAAAAACCTCACAATCCTGGAAAATTACATTTATAGTCCAGATTATTTAATAAGCAAGAATCCAAAGAACACAATCAACCAAACTGTCTATCAATACCACTACTATAATCATCCATCCATTCTTCATTTAGCTCTAAGTGCTGGGGATACAAAAGTCACCTTACGGAGCTTTCATTCTCGCAATACCATTCATACAAACCTTTAATGAGCGCCTTCAACTGCAAGGCACTGTGCTAAGTATCTCAAAGGAGCCATCGAGCTTTAGCTTAATCCGATGATTTAGCGAAAGCTCCATTTAACTGGCGATCCAAATTTAGGAAGCGTTATCGACCATGCTTTTGTGCTGGTAATAGTTTAAGAGCTTTCAGAGAACTTCGACCCTAACGCCTCGGCTTTCTAAAGAACACTTCCTTTAGTAACAAACCAAACCAACCCAGAAGAGGGTCGGTAAGAACGATGTCTCGGCAAGAACGAATCTAATCGCGGAAGTGCATTTTCCTCATTCCTAGTCCCACCCTGTTACAGGGCTCTTCGGCCTCCGAAGTCGGGGCACGCTACACGTGGAACAATACCCAAAGTCTCAGGTATAACCAAGGTTGGGACCGAGACACTGCGAAGTAGCTGAGAAGACGTGGGTAGGTGGCGGTTGTGCGGCAGAATGTGCGCGCGCGTGTAAGACCCCTGTTCCTTCTCACCACCCGCTAGAAAGTCCCCGAACTCTAGCCGCCCTTTTCTGCGAGAGCCGCTACCTGTTCTAGAGTCCGCGCCGGCCTCCCTCCTCCGCTCCTGCGCCTCAAACCCTCTTCCGAAGCCCGTCCCGCAGCTCCGCCATCACCCGCTAACTTCGATCTACACCGGAGGTAGCGGAGTGAGGCGGAATCCGGAAAGAGAGACTCCGCCAGCGGATGGAGGCAGTTGGCCATACTCTACTCGGACCTCCAGGTTCGCGAGGGGGGTGGGCGGCGCTATCCGCGTTCCGTGGGTTACTCACCCCTTGCCTCAGGTAAGCCCCTTAGCTACGTCTCTCCTTGGCGACGCCGGCCATCTTGGACGTGGAATGTCGGGGAATACGTCATCGCGGTGCGTCGGCGACGGAAAACACGCGACGGAGTCTCCTGTGAACCAATCAGAAGAAAGTAGAGCTCTCAAAGGAGGAAAGACCAGCCAGTCTCCTTTCGGCCCTTCCCCTCAGGAGGAGGAGCCTGCCAGAGGGACCCTCCCATAGGTCCCGCCTCCGGGTCAAAGGAAATTCGGGAGCAACCGAACCTGCTAACGGAACTTGGGCGTGAGAGGCGGGGCCCGGCGCGCCCTCTCTCCAATCAGCGCTCGGGCATGAGGTCCCGCCAATTGTAGCCCCTGAGCTGGCGGGGGCCGAGCCGGCCGCTCCGGCCTAGCAGCCCGCCGGCCCAATGGCTAGGGAGGAGCCCGAGCGGAACGGTAGAGAGGCGGTGGGGCGGGGCCGTGCCCATGCGTCTGAGCCGGAGGCCAATGGGCGGCGGCGGCCCGGGGGCGGGGCCCGGGGGCGGGCGGAGCCGGGTTGGGCCGCGGCGGCGGGGCCGTCTCAGGCCGCCGTCCCGCCCCTCCCGTCCGGCCGCAGCCGCCGCCGCTGCCGCCTGGGGCTTGGTTGAAGCAGACGGTGGGTCTGGCCCGGAGTGCGGTGCCGCTGCGGCTGCGCGAAGGGGCAAGCGGGCAGGTGAGTGCCGGCGGCAGCCCCTCCGCGCGCGCGCGGCCGGCGGGGCAGACTCGAGCCGTCGTTCCCGAGCGCTGCGAGGTTGCCCCCAGCCCTGGCCGGCATCCTTCGGCCGAGGTCCGGCCCGCGCTCCGCTGGCCGCTGCGGGCCCGGGGTGTGCTAAGCGATGTGCGCCCTGGGGCCCGGACGGGAGGGCTGGGTATGGGGGCCCCGCGGGGTCGGAGGGCGCCGCTTGGCCTTTGCCCTCCGGCCCTGCCGGGACGGGGGCGCACTCGCCGCTGCCCCGCGTTGCCTCCTGGCGCCCAACGCTCGGGTCCCCGCTCCGCCCGCCGCCCGAGGTGGTGGCAGGTGCAGGGAGCGCCGGGCCCCTCGTCGTCCACCGGGTGGGGCCCGGGCCCCTTTCCCTGGCGCTCGCGGTCGGCTCAGCGTGCGGCCGACTTGCGCTCTCGCTTCCTTCCTTCTTCCCGTCGTCACCCCGCTGCTTGGGGGCAGGCTGTGTATGGCCTTCTGTTCCTCTCGCCACATCTCAGGTGCCCGCCGGGGTGCCGGGGGACTAGCCCCTGCGTCCGTCACTTTCCAGTTATAAAAACAGTCGTTGAAAATAGGTCATCTTTCTTCACACGCGCCCTGGCCATCTTCCACACGCTCCGTGCCCTACTAGGGAGAAGAATTCAGTGCTTTGGAGTTTGTCATTCTGGCCTTAAACTCTTTCTCCTCGTGGCTCCAGCCTGGCGACGCAGCTCTGCCTCTCCGGTCGCCACTTGGGGAAAAGGACAGGATTAGTGTGGGGCGCCACTTGCTGCGGGGGGCCTCACCCTCGGGGTGTGCTGACACATTTAAGATCACTTAAAGGGTATTGTTTTGCTTTTCCAAATGAAGTCTGTGATGTTTCAAAAGCAAAAATACTTTTAAAGTGTGTTGACAGGTTAATTTTGCTTTTGAGAGCCTCGGAAGAGTTAATTAACCTTTTAGCAGCGGACCCGACAGTAGCTTGGTTGTGCTGGTGGCTACACAGCTATACGCCTGTGTCAAAACTTGGAACTGGTCACTGAAAAGTGAATTTTATCGTATGTGAATGATACTTCTCCCCACCCCCACCTCCATTTTTCTTCTTAAAAAATGACCCCACGGGTATTTCAAAACTGAACTAACCATTAATAATCTTGGAGAGGTTTTCCTTACTATTTTAAGTGAATGCATTTACCTCAAGAATATAGCAAAATAATAGCTTTCCTCTCCACGGTTAAAACTTGGCAAGACTTGCCTGAACCATGGTGTATCGTGTCTATAGAGGCTCTGGTGCTTGCAGTCCTGCCTTACCAAATGAGTCCCAGGGGCTGCTGTGATTGATATTTTGGTAAAGTTCCAGCAATTTAAGGAGTTTTTCTCTGGCCCAAAAAAGTAGTTTGTAAAGCCAAATTCTCAAACAGCTGCAGAGCAACCTCTTTATTGGGACCCCAAACAACCTTGGATTTAGTCTTCTGCTACCCCTTCCTGTCTGCTCTCCTTTCTCTCTCTATTCAAAATTGTAAGTTAATATCTGAAATGAAACTCCAGTCTGAACGAGTAAAATGGTTGCTGCTTCTCATCTCCAGCATGCTAACATCTCTCAGTGCTTTTTTTCCTGGAATACGAATGATGTTGGAGTTGAGGATTAAAACATTTAGGCCTATGTGTGCTTTAGAAATGAAAGTTTTTGTTCAGTTCTGTCAATAGGAGTGCAGTAAGGTAGTCAATGAGAAAGGAACACTTATTGAGCTCTTCCTTGTGGTGAACTGCTAAGCCATGTTTTAAATGATAATTAAACTGTAGCTTTAGAGGCCACTGGAAAAGGAGAAAACTGTAAAGGTCTTTCTGCAGATTTTTTCCATTCTGAAGTTCAACTGTTTTTGTTTTGAGAGCTCTGATAACAGGTCACAATGGGCTCCTTAAAACTTGATGTGCTCATACTTAGAAGAGAAGGACAAAGGAGATGACAGCTAGAGGAAAATATCAACATTAGCACAACAGAGGCTTGCTTGTAGTAAATATTTAGCAGATAATTAATTAATGAAGTCAATGAAAACCAGGTACCTAGTTTATGCTGCGTGAAATTTTGGTGAAAATACCAGTAAAAGTCTTACCTCCTAGCTCAGGGTTACTCTACGTTGTTTTTAACTAGATGTCAGTTTAGTTTGAGGCTTTCCAAGTCTCTTAAAACGTTTCAATTACACACACTCCTTTTTTCTTATCTTAATCTGAAGTAGCTTTTAGAAATGTAACTAATAATAGTGTGTCTTTTTTGTGTGTGGTTTGATGACTATCTTTCACTGGGAGGGTTTTTATCTTTAGAAACTGGTTTGTCCCTGGCTACTGTGTATGGTGCTTCTGTTGGGGGATGGGGAGTTTCAAGTATGTTTCCGCTCCTTGGACCTAAATCCTGGGAATGAGGCCTGGATTTTTGCAGCCTCACAGCCTTCCCGCTTCCCCTCTCCAACCCCCCCACCTCCCGCCCCCAGAATAGCAGTCATTTATTACTATGGCATTAAACATTTTTAACAGAAGAGTGAATATATCTTTATTCTTATGTTATTTTGGAAGTTGCTTGCAGCCAGTTAGTTTCTCAATTAGTTAGCATTCTAATCGAGCAATATTTTGATTTGCTGTGCATCCTTTTTCTCTTGCTATAGTCATAGCAGTGTTATCTTGGATATCTGCTCATTTTGAGTCATATTTAGCCAGTTAAGAGGACTAAGGATTCCTTGCTTTTAAATTTTTCTTTCTTTTTTTTTTTTAATTTTTTTTGTTTTTGTTAGATTTTATTGGGGATTTGGGGGAGGAGAACAGCATTGGGGAATTGGAGAAGGGGAACAGACAAGTTGCTGTCCTTTTATTCTTCAGTCTAGTTGTGGAGGACGTTGCTTCACTGGCCCATGTTGGTATTATCATTGTGCGCTTCCTGGGTGAGGCAGTCGCTTGCCGGCCATTGGACGGCAGCTCACGGAAGCTCATGCCCGCTGCTGGCCAGCGCCACTGCAGCCTACGCCGTTGCCCGTGACTCACGGCAGCCCAGCTCCAGGTTGAGCTGTTGTTCAGCATTTTAGCTGTAGAGGGTGCAGCGTCACTGGCCCTCATGTGGGATCCGAACCAGGGCCCTGCTGCTCAGAGCTGGCATCCCAAGCCAACTCCTAACCAATGCTCCACTCGTCTGGTCCACTTTTAACTTTTTCTAGTTTTCACTTTTGTTGCATTTACAGGTGTACCTTTCTTTGCAAAATTGACTTCTGTATATTGGATTTCCTTTTATTATCTCATTTTCCTATTCATAAAATTGGAGATGTCAAGTGTTTTGTCCTGCAGATATAATTAATTTACATAATGTAAATTTACATAAAGTAGAAATAACTTTTTAACACACTTAATATGCATAATATATTTTTCTATTATAAAGGAGTTGAAACTTGTTTTGTTTTTAAGTCAGTCATCTTAAAAAGCTTACTTAGTACAATTGGAAAGTTAGAAGTCCTGCTTTTTTTTGTTTAATTCACCTAGCAACTCAAGCCAGAGATTAGCTGTGTAGACTCCATTTTCAGGTGGAGTGTTTCCTCTAGGTTTTGGAAATAAACAAATCGCAAGACGAGGTGCAAACACAGGCATTGACAATTTTCAACTGAAATAAGTTTTGAAGAGACATGATTCCAAATGATTATAAAATTCATATACTAAAGTTAAAACTTTGAAATTCTTTCTTACGCAAGTACTTTACAAGTTGAAGTGAATTGATAATCAAGATAAGTCCAACCACTCTTGGCTGACAATGGGAAGACAAGACCGACTCTGAAGTGAAGATTTTGAAAGGATCTGAGTGATACTGTTTACCAAGCCAAAGTAGAATTTTAATCTTTTACATGCCCAGGCTCAGTCATGGGGGTACAGGGGGACAGAGCAGGAAGAAATGCTGTCACTGCTTTTTAGAAGGATTAAGGAATTGTCTAGAACAGCAGTCAGCAAACTGCGGCAGGAGAACTGCAGGTTCTGAAGTAAAATTGAAAATGAAAATAAAACTATCATAGTTTCATTTAAAAATTTTTTAAAGGATATTCACATAATGGTGATTATGTAAAATATTTATGGCTCTCCAATAATTTTTAAATTGTTGTGAGGGACAGGATTGGCTCTTCCAGGGGTCAGCAAACTTTTGAGACGGAACGTACCCAAAGAGCTGCATGTGGCTCGCAAGCCGCAGTTTGCCGACCGCTGGTCTAGAGTATGTAGATAATTAGGTGTTTATATAAAACGCTTAATAAATATGCAGTATTTTGGGCTTATTACCTGTCTATGATCCTGCATTTCACTTTTCACTTTTTTAGGATACAATTCATTAGAACATAACAAGGTCTAAAAAATTCTATGTGTAGGTGGTTTGAAGGTTTCAGTCTCAGTGAGGCATGACTTCAATATTAGTAGTTTTCTAGTAAGCACAGTTAAGAGAAAGTCAGGTTTAGTGTTGAAATATACTCACTAAAGTTGCTTTTACCATACATTTACTAATGACTAATAAGTTTTTCATTTGTTGATTGTAATGCTTTAGTATTGCTACAGGTCTTGGCACCTAAGTGGCTTCTGCAGTTTTACTATCCAGGACAAGAGTGTGGTATTTCAAAGATGGATGTGGGGTGTGTGGGATTGGGTGGAAGCTCATGTGAAAGTTTTGATCATGTCCCACATTTAAGTGGAGGCCACTCCTGTGTATTTGGACAAGGCCAGCAAAATGGCTCTGTGCTTTTAAAGACCAAAGAGATAAAATCTCCATGTCGTATGTTGTATTATGTAAGGGAATACTGTTGTTTTGAGCTTCAGAGATGACAACAGACCTTCAGAGCCTTCATCCGTGGGTTGGTTTTGAGCTGCTGAGTCCATGAGATACTACTGAGTATCAGTCAAGTTTGCCATCAAGGTGTGCTGGGGAGGCTCTGCCTCCAACAGTCTATCATCTTGCATAAAATTCATTAACCTCTCTAAACTTCAGCTTTCTCATCTGTAAAATGGGCATCAATGATATCCGTTTATCTCTTGTGTAAAATGCTTACTTTAGTTCCTGATATAGTGAATTCCCAAATGATGCCATTATGATGAAGACAATCATGTTGGGGACCTGCCATAGGACACTATGTGGCAGGGATGACAGTTTCGGTAGCCTAGAAGCAAACAGCATGATGGCTAGCAGGAATAATTGTGCTTCGGGTCAAACCCTCCGTTTACTCCAGCACATCTATCTTGCTGAAGGGCAGTGTAGGTAATGGAAGGCTTCTGTTGACTACCTACCATCTTATCCTGAAGGCTAGGGGACCAGTGTGCACTGAATGAGTGAATGCCATCACTTGTTCACTTGGCTTGTAGAAAAGCAAGTGCAGTCTTAGGTATATTAGTAAAACCTCCTTGAACTGAGTTCCAGGAAGGCAGTGGTCCCACTGAGCTGGGCCCATCTCAGAGTGTGTCTGAAGGGTTTTGTGGACTTAGAAAAAAAAGTTCTCGGAAGTGTGATATCCTTAAGTGGTTTGGCCCACTTTTGAGAGTACCTTATGAGGCGCATGTTAGGTCTGGAGAAGAGAAGACTTTGTGGGACACTGTTGTCAAAAATTTGAAGGGTTGTCTTTTCTTTTAAAGGCAGACTTGAGGCAGGTCACGGTGGGTGACGAACTTTCAGACAGTTGGGGCTCTGACCGGAAGTGAAGGAGCAGCAGCTGGGGGCCAGCAGTGCGGTGTGTTGGGAAGCAGAGGGGGCACCCTCAGAACTTCGGCCTGTTCCCGCCTCTGCCACTTGGCAGCAGCGAGCCTCAGGCGGTGACGTTGGTACCGGGATGACACGCTCCGCCCTGCCTCCCGCACAGTTTTCAGACTGGAGTCTGTAGTGGATCACAAAGCACGTTAACAGCCATGACTGCTCCATAGCATTAGATGTCGTTACTTTAAACATGTAACCCCACAGGTCCCTTCCAAACCCGAAATTGCGCAATTCTACAACCTAGAATCCTTTATGGGAGGACTGTGAATTACCTTCAAGGTAATTTGACAGATTACAGCTGTTTCTTCACACTTATCATTTCTTTATTCTGTTAGAAAGATATAATAGGAAATGATTATTCATGATACCAAATTATTCTTTGCTTTATGAAAGGTTTTTTTTGCAACTCCCTTTAAATAGGAGCCTCATTTTAATTTAAGTGTATTTGCAACTTAATTCAACAGCAGTTTAAAACTAAAACTATTATGTCTTGAAAAGTCAATCAGAAATAGTTTAAGCACCTCTAAAATTATGGTGTAAGTTAGTGGGGAAAATAGCAAAAAATATTGTAGAAAGCAAGAAACATCTGTGTTTTTTTTAAAACCTCAAGTTTGTGTATGTGTACATCTATACCTATCTGTATGACCGCCCAAATTGTTGTGTAAAGACTGAAGTTTTACTTACATGCCATTTATAGGTCCACGTTCATTCTCACACTTAAGTAGCTCCTGAGTTGAAGTTAATTCCACCTTCCTGCCTGCATGCTGGCCTTGACTTCTTGGTACTTTAGAGTTGTGACACGTCAGGACCTCCTTTGATAGAGATCAGAGTGATGGGTGCTGGTTAGCTGCGTAAGGTGGTGTAAGTTAGTATGGCTTGACCCTACTGCTAGGGCCTGCGCGTTTGCAGAGAGAGAGAGCACGTCTCTGATGCACACTGTAGCTTCGGTTGACATGGTCCTGTGCACCGCAGACTGTGCCTTTCCAGTTCCTGCAGGAGACATCGCACAGTTAAATACTCTTCAGTTCGGGACTGCTTTCATTTTCCTAAGCCATCATCCTGTAATTTGTGTTTTAATTCAGAACGCAGTAATCCGATCCCAATGGCCTGCAAAGTATTTTGGTGAGATTCTTTTCTTCCTACACAGAGATTAGGCAGCCTCTCGCACTCCCTCCAAGTGGGCTTTCCAGCTGGGCTCCTGAGGTAGGAAGGAGGAAGCCATGGCCATTCTTGCCTTCAGTCAATCCAGCTGTAAAGTTGGATTCATTGAAAACCAGATGCTGCGTTTGAGCTAAGGTTTCCCGGATAAATTGCCAAATAAGTGTAATAAAAAATGTTTATTCTAGTTGTAGTTAGTTGAAAGCAACTGAAGAAAAATACAAATATACATCCTTTCCATTTAGAGTTTTTTTGGGGAAAAGAAAACAACTCATGCAGCTGAATTCCAACTCAGTCTGTTCAGTATGTGTGAACTATACTTTGTAAAAATGGGTTGAACATCCATCCAGCACCCTCTCTCTCCGCCACCCTGCCATCAGCCAAGATCCCTACATGCACTTAATCTTATTTCTCCTGACCTGTGGGTCCCACTGCAGAGATGCTCTGTAAAAGAGTGACTGGATTGGTCAGAAATGGTTGTTGATTACAAATGCCACTTGCATATTAATCAGCAATTTAAGCAATTGAGTATGCATTTGTTTTACTGTCTTCTAAAGCCCATTTTTTCTACTAGGTAGAGAAATTGTTGGTGGATTTGCTGAATAGTTTATGGTGTTTTAAAGATCCACATTTTGAGGATTCTGTAGATTTTAAAACTATCTTGATGATGAAGAAAAGTAGCTGTGTGAAACTCCTGGCTCACCGTTCCTTCTAGCAGACGCCCCTTTGAACAACTGTAACTACGATTGTTCGTAGAATCCGTTTGTCTGTCAATCCTCTGTTGCTTTTCTACATATTTTCTTTTGTCTTAAGTGTTATATAAATTCTGTTTTTTCGCTCCAGATAATTCAATAAAAATTTGTAAATTATACCTGATTTCAGCCTAAACTTTGAGAGAACAACTTTTATTTAGCATTGTACCTTCTGGCTAATATTTGAAATGTCACTTGAGTGAGTGTGTGTCTGTATACACATTATTTAACTTAGTACATCTTTATGTTTTTCTAATATACATATTTGAAATAAATATTGAAGATGAATACCTGGTCTCTGTAGGCACTTGATCAATTGCTGGCAGGCAGCTTTTCCTGCTGAGAGCACTAAGGATGGAGAGGATGTCTACTCGCCTGTGTCATTTGTTGAAACTTGGAATCTAGCCCCAGGTACAGCTGACATCACACTGAAAATTACTCATTGTGTGTAACAGGTTTTTGAATCATAAATGAAAAGGGTAGGTAGTTATTTCAATTCAAATCCATGAGTTTGGGAAAATATTTGTTAGCTAAAAAAGGCGGAAGGAGGTTGAATTTAGGAAACCGTTCTTACCATTCTCACACCTTCTCAAACTGAATCTTAAATTTTAGTCATCCTTCTTGCCCCTCCCTGTGTAGTTTCTTTCCTTCTGTGCTGGAGGGGTTCTCCACGCGGAGCCTTGCTCCCCGACCTCCTCATCTCTGAGGCCGGGCCTGCCTTTCCTCCTTTGCTTGGCTCCTGCGTGTCTCCTGCAGCCGCTAGCATGGTCCCAGGCGTGTGGACCAGAGAGCTTGTTTCAGCGAGTGCACCTGGGCTTAGAGCGCGCCTGTGTGCTGGACACAATACAGGGTTTCAGGCTGGAAGCCGTGGGTCTGTTGCTTGGTGGCTTTGGGCTCTTGGCCAAGTCACAGCTAAGCCCCCTGATGCAGCTGTTGTCACCGCAGGCCTCTGTGGGTGTGGCAGGGACGCAGGCAGGTGGCGGCGGGACCGAGTCTGACCAGCGCAGAGCACCACACAGAAATATGCCTGTGCCCCTGGTCGTGGTGCCCACAGAGCTTCCAGCCACGTGTGGGCCGTCGCACTTCCTTTTCTATGGAACAGACTTAATCCTGCTTTGTTGCTTTCTGACAGACCAGAAACCGGGCTGCTGAGAGGAGAGAAGGGTTTTGGAGGGGCTCGTCAGAGCCATTTGGCACCTGTCACAGAAGGCCTGGCCAACAGGCCCGAAGGCAGAGGCCAGGCGAGCCCGTCACCAGAGGCGGGTTTCTTGGTTCTTCCTGCCAGGCTGCATGCACTTGGCAGTGTGATCAGAGCCCTTCTTTCCAGACTTACGGGTGGTTTTAGTTATTTCCAGGTCAGATTCAGTGGTCCTCCACAGAGGTGCCCTCGGTAGGTAAGGGGAGGGCCTGAGATGCAGAGAAGAGCCATGGGTGCATCCTGTCCCAGTATCTCATCTACTTGTGGAATGTTGTGGTTGTTTCTTCTGTGTTAGACCATGCAGGACTTGCGGGTGGTCGAAGTACCAGATTGGGAGGTACCGGGAGACCTCATTCCAGCCTGTGCTCTGCCTTGACTTCCTGTGAAACGCTGGGCGAGGCACTGTGACTTTTCCATGGAACAAAATGAAGGCGTTAGATGACCTCTCTCTGAAGTTTGAGCTCTTTGAGCTCTTAAATGTCTAGAGAAATGATTGTTTTAAAGCAAAGCACTGAGAGAATACAGGTGTATCAGTTTCTGTGGCCAGATGATAGTTTTCGATACGTGTATGTATACATAACTTTTACCTCTGTAGTATCATGAAAAACATTTTAGTATATACAATAAAATGTGTAATTTGAAAAAATGTTCTAGAGTAAAATTTGCTTTTATTATAGTTTTTGTAGGTGAAAAGAAACAAAGTTTCTTCCAGAGACTACAAAGCAGATTTTTTTTTCATTTTAGAGCCTCCAAATGCTAATATTTGTTACACTTCTTTTTTTTCTGGAAGGAAACTTCAGGATATAGCACCTGTGAGGTAAGATCTTAGCATCTTAAGGCTAAGCCACTGCGGCGCTGCCTTTTATTACTTGATTTTGTTCTTTGGAAATGTAACGTTTTCCCTTTGTCCTTTCTTCCTCTTCTCTGTAGTCAGAAAATGGGTAAGAAGAGTCGAGTAAAAACGCAAAAATCAGGCACTGGCGCCACAGCAAGTGTGTCACCGAAGGAAACCTTGAACCTGACCAGTGAGCTGTTGCAGAGTAAGTCGTGCTCTTGGCCTTCTCTGTTTTCTGTGGGGCACCTGCCTTTTGGCTCCTGTACCCTCAGGACTATGCGGGCGAGTCACCAGTGTGGTGGCATGTGAAGCAAGCCCTGTGACCTGGGCAAGTTATGGAACCTCTTCAGCTGCAGCCTGCTCATCTGTAAATGGAGCTGCTGCCACCTTTGGTGCACGCAGTACTGAACGTCAAGTGTCCCCAGCGCAGGCGCCACAGCGTGCGCTTCCTTGGGCACGGCGGGGGGCGGGGCAGGACAGGGACAGCCTCATCTACTTTTTAACAATGTGGCCTCGAAAGTTACTTACCCCCTCTGAGTCTCAGTGTTCATGTCAGTAAATAAAAACCGTCTTGGAGTGTAAGAGGACCACCTGAGTTGTGGCGTGTTGAAGGCGTGTCCTGGGATGGCGAGCCCAAGGCGAGCGCAGCGTGCCTCCCAGAGGGCAGACCTTTGGGCGCCTCCCTTACTGGGCTGGCTCACCTTTATCATCAGCGAGTCAGTAAGTTTTTCCCCTTTTCACCCACTGAAGTTAGGAGTTCCTGGTTCAAGGAAATGAAATCTTTTGCTTTAGAAAGTATAAATTGGTAACTTTTTTTTTTAACGGGTGCTATGTGTGTTTTAAACTTAGCTGCAGTCACTCTATTAACTGACTACATTTGTCTCATTTTCTTTGCTCTTTATGGTTAGATTATGTGAGTCTAAGACCCAAATAAAAATGTAGCGTTCTGTCCCTGACAGAAGCCTGCAGCAGCCGAGTCCAGGCCAGGTCTCTCTTTGAGGGCCCCATGGACCCCATGTCCCCCCCTCCTGCAAGAGCGCTGTGGCTCCCCCCCTCCCCCCGCCACCACAACACTGATGCACAGAC
>NW_017731393.1:4907227-4932736 GCF_001890085.2 Hipposideros armiger
GCCTCAGCAGCTTGAGGACAGGCACTGTCTTCACGTATTCCAGGGCCTCAGTCAGTGTTTGCTGCTGGAAGAAGGAAGGAAGGCTGGTCAGCCTTAATGGTTCTGAGTCAGCGTCTACCTGGTTGGTCATCAGTGGTTACTTGCCACATAGACTCCGGTCCTTGGAGAAGAGTGGGCCGAGAGGTTTGGCAGAGCGTGGGAAGGGCTCTCTCTTGAAGCTAAGAGCTGTTCCAGAGGAAAGAGCTGCTGCCGGCTGGGTGCCGGGTGTGTGGCCTCCGGAGCACCGGTGCTGCCCTGCAGTGGAGCCCCAGCTTCCTTTTTAGCCATGACTGTGCCGCCCCTTTCTGTGACTCCCCAGCGTGCTTAACATCATGCCTTACACGTGGATGTGACATGTTTGTTGACTGATTGTCCTTATGTCCATATTGATGGTTCCCTTAGAGAGCCATTGTTACGGGTTTAACTGGAAAGAAAAGTTAACTTCCAGTGTCACCTTCTCTTACCACCTAGAAGAGTTTTCAGGGCAGCGTTTTGCATGTTAGCACAGCTCTTTAGGTTTTCCTGTTTGCAAGTATGACCTGAGGACTGAGTAGCAGCAGCAGGAATAAGGCAGATGGAAACGGGGTGCCCATGCTAGGTACTGGGGCTGCAGTTAACATGTGGCGTTTGAATGGTTTCAAAGGGTTTATATGCCTTGAAAAGTATAGCTGACTTACACTTCTCACGTTTCTCATCATGGCTGTAGTATCTTTGTCCTTTAAAAATAAACCAACAGCAACAACAAAACCCAAACCCTCATTCTTCTGAAGACTACCAGGTTAAGCGGAAAGAAAGAAATGTGTGTGTGGCTTTTGTGTTACAGAATGCAGTAGTCCTGCCCCTGGCCCGGGAAAGGAATGGGAAGAATACGTACAGATCCGGTCTCTGGTCGAGAAAATACGAAAAAAACAGAAAGGTATGTTTTCTACAATGCTAACACTAGTTTAAGAAAGTCATGTCGAGGCTTGCATAAGTCAGAAAGGTTTCGGGAGTTCGTCTTGGGCTCCGTGTCTTTCATGCCTCTGCGAGGCTGTGGAAGGGGCTGCTAGGTCGGGAGAGAGATTGCCCCGGGTGTCTCAGGGGCCCCCCGTTTCTGAGAGGCTTAGCCTGCTGCGGGAGGGGTAACTGTGGAGCTCTGCGGGGGAAATGCGTGTTTCTGGGGGCTAAAATGGTACACGGTTTCTTTATCTTTATTTTATGAAGTACATATTTAATTCTGTTTTTCCATACTGTGTTCCCTTTAGGGTTTGAGGTCAATCCATAAAGCTGTGTGTGGTCAACACACAAGTATTTACTGATTGGTTAATGTTTTGTCAGGATTTACCATGAGCTTAAACACATTTTCATTAAATAAGAGATGCACTTTTATTTCCGAGCTGCGTTTTTCCGGGTGTGTTCAGTAGACGTCGGGATGATTCTCGGCCACATTGGCGAGGGGCCAAGTGTCAGTGGAGAAAGCCTATTCAGTGTACCTATTGTTTTTGCCCTGGAAAGCACAAAAAGCAAGGATTGGTATTCAGGGCCACGGGAAGGCGGAGGAGAAAACATCGTAAGGAGCCTGCGTTTAAAAGGTTGAGGGAAGCCTCTTAGACTCCCTGTTTATTTATTGTCATGAAAGTGAGTCAGAGAGGGTTTTTTATTTGCTCCCTGAAGTACTAGCTTTATTGCTCTCCCACAAACATCTACAGACATGCAGCCTTTGGGTTAGATGGTCTCAAAGCCCAGATGGTGACAGGCTCCTTTATGATGTGTTTATTGGCACTAAATGTAGACTGTGCTAATCCCGACACACCAAAAATGGGGCAGAAAAAGTTTTGTGTATCCTGTGTGTCTTCTGAGTACAGACTGTTAAATACAGCTGATGCTAAAGTTAGAGATCTCCTCCGTTCTCAGTAAGTGAAGAGTAAGCTCTCTTCCCTGTCACCAGTTAAGGTATGTACTCTGACTATCTGGTGATTAGTTTTGAGTTTTTTCAAGATTGGAGTGTTATTAGCATTTCCTATGTCAGTTACACTCTGTGCTTCATTTCCTGGAGGTTGCGTGAATGATCTATGTCGTAAAAGCAGCTCTTGTTTCCTGAAATGTGGATCGATACAGGTCTGTCTGTTACTTTTGATGGAAAAAGAGAAGATTACTTTCCTGACCTAATGAAATGGGCCTCTGAAAATGGAGCTTCTGTCGAGGGTTTTGAAATGGTTAACTTCAAAGAAGAGGGCTTTGGTTTGAGAGCAACAAGAGACATCAAGGTGAGTTTATAGCCTGCTGGTCTGGGAGGCCTGTGTGTCTGGGTTGTGGTGTCGTGCAGAGGGCACAGCACGTGCAGACAGGCGCCTTGGGCTCCGCTCCTTTCGGCAGGCAGGCAGGCAGGCAGTGTGCAGCCAGCAGTCCCTCTCCTGCTGCAGCAGCCACCTAACCAACCCCGTGTTCCAGGCAGCCCCTCCCAGCTCCTCCTCCTGGGAGTCATGGGGGGCGCGGGGCAGGCGGTTCCCATTTCTGGGCCTCTCTTAAGGACCATAGACTGCCTCACAGGATTCTGATTTAAATACAGACAGGATGTGGGCTCTGGTGGTTTGCAGGGAGCGCACCCAGGGCCTGTGGTAACCTGGGTGTGGGGTGGGTGGGGGCCGGGCAGCGTTGAGGATGCCACCAGGTTTCTGGATGGAGGACTGAGTGATGGGAGGCACCACTGCTGAGATGGCAAACCAGAGGTGATAGGAAAGGAGGGAACACACACATCTGCTGAGGGACAGATGCTTTTTCTCCGCTCTGGTCCTTCCCTCCAGATGGAGGGGGCAGCAGCCTCTCTCAGCCTCTCACTTGTGCCTCTCCTAGAAAGAAGGCGGAACTTAATCTGTTTAATCATTTGGGGAAGAAGGAACTGGGGTTGGCCTTTCTCTTGGTGGGAGCTGGCTGCACAGGTGCATTCATTGTGCTGTGTCCTCTGCACCCTCTAAGTTTTCCAGGGGCAGGTCACACGTGGGGAGGCCTGTGGGGCTCCAGTTCCGCCTGTAACTAGGTGGGAGAGTCCGTCTAATTCTGGGATTCAGTAGGTGATATTTTGGGTGACCATCTGTTGTCGACTCTGTCTCTCTGAATTGCTTCAGAACTTGGGTGGAGGAAATGGGTGTTATTTAGTAGGCCTCTCAAACTCCCAGCAACGTTTTTGGCCAGTTGTAGTTACACTAATAAACCATACACTGGTTTATTAGATGCCTATTAAATATCTAGTATGTCAGCAGAACTCTGCTTGTTTTTATACCTGACTTTCAAAAAAAATCCAGCTCCATGATGCTTATAACCTATAGTAAGGAACAGGACATGCAGAAACAGTTCACATAGTAGGTGGACGTGGGTAAAAGGCAAGAGGAAACGGGGTCACACGTTCTCCTCTTGCATCAGACGGACCGCGTCATCAGTGTGCATGCTGCCCAAAGCATCCTAGCTGTGGTTTGTCTTCACTGCGTGCGTGGGCTTTTTAAGGCTTTATTGAGGATAGCGCATATCATTGCACATGTTTAATATGTACATTTGATGAGTTTAAACATGTGATACACCCGTGATACATCACCACAATCAAGGTACTACAAGTAATGTAAATACACATACAGAACGTACTGAGAAAAAGCCTCTCTTATTGCCAAGATAGGAGATAATACTTTGGGGGAAAAATGAGGAAACCACAGCCTGTCTTAGGGCCTTGTGCTTTGGTGGTAACTGTTTTTAAAGACAAGCGTGGAGAAGAAGGACCGTTCTCTAGCTTCAAACACGCAGTAGCGTGCAGAGCAGTTCACATGGACAGAGTAGGGTTCTGTTGGAGGTAGAAATTTTGTTATTTAGAACTTAGAAATATAAGTACAGCAGAGACTAAAATAAACACCTTTGTGGTCCACCCTAAGTTATACTTCTTTCAAATTAAAGTTGGAAGTCCCTTTTTTTTTTAAAGATTTTTTTATTGGAGAATTGGGGAAGGGAACCAGTGTTGAGAATTGGGGAAGGGGAACAGCCAAGTTGTTGTCCTTTAGTCTTGGCTGTGGAGGGCGCAGCTAGCTCAGCTCCAAGTCCAGTCGCCATCTACCTGCCCATTGGCAGCTCGCAGCCGTTCAGCTCAAGGTGCCGTGTTCAGTCTTAGTTGCGGGTGGGCATAGTCACCATCCCATGCGGGAGTCGAACTGGCATCCTTGTTGCTAAGAGCGCCCGCTCTAACCACTGAGCCATCTGCCCGCCCATTGGCAGCTCCGCGGCAACTCAGCTCGGGTGCAGCGTCACTGGTCCTGTGGGAATCCAACCGGCGGCCCTGTTGCTCAGAGCTCACGCTCTTAACCAACTGAGCCACTCGTCCGGCCCTGGAAGTCCCTTTTTTGATTGTCTCTCAGTATATATAGTTTTTCTACTGGAAATAGGATTTTAAACCAGCTTCCACTCACTTAACCATATTATAAATGCTGACATTGAAAATGTATTTGGTCATTAGAGGGAAGTGCTTCCCTGCAGCCGTAAGTTGTGTTTCACGTGTGGTGGGGCTCCCGACCGCAGACACTGTTGGATTGAGGACTGTGATGTGTTTTGATGATTCTGCTGTTTTCTTTTTTTTTCCTCCTAGGCAGAAGAGTTATTTTTATGGGTTCCACGGAAATTACTAATGACTGTTGAATCTGCTAAAAATTCAGTTTTGGGTGAGAACGATTTCTGACTTTTTAAAGCCAAGTGCAAATGACAAAAATATATAAAATGGCATTTTGTGGCGCTAAGGACCATATTTGGTTGTTTTCTCAACTAGCAAACTATCCCCCGAAATCCACATTAAGTGTTTCCATGCTTGTAATCTGGCATAATAGAAGAGTGTCCAAACAAAAGATTCGCATTACTTTAAGTGAAGTGTTACAAGACTTTTCGGGCATTTCCATAACTTTAATATTTATTTTGAATGCATGCTTCTTAAACATGTTGGTGGAACTTACGCTGTTAACTTTTGGGTTACTTCAGGGCCCTTGTATTCTCAAGACCGAATTCTTCAAGCCATGGGGAATATCACACTGGCCTTTCATCTGCTGTGTGAGCGCGCCGACCCTAACTCCTTCTGGCAGCCCTACATTCAGACCCTCCCCAGCGAGTACGATACGCCTCTCTACTTTGGGGAAGACGAAGTTCGGTACCTTCAGTCCACACAAGCCATCCACGATGTCTTCAGCCAGTATAAGAACACGGCTCGGCAGTACGCCTACTTCTATAAGGTCATTCAGGTGAGCCGCTGGGTACGGCCTGTGTGTCAGGGTGGGAGGAGAGGGAGATGGATGACACAGGTGTTCCACTTGACAATTGGTTAAGGATGCTTAAACATTTTGCTTTCTACACATGAAAATGTGTTTCCATTTTTATAGAAAAATCACTGAAATATGGTTCAAATGTATTGACTTCATCAGTGTCCATATTAATAGAAGCAGCAGTTATTCCTAAGCTATGAAAGTCTCTAAGTTTTTCTGAAAACAGCAAAGTACAATAAAAATTTAAAAGCTACAAAATTATCTAATACAAAAAGTGCTCTGTGTATAAATTTTCCAAGAAACTGAAGGTCTATTTGGGGGTTCTTATATATATTAGCAGTAAAATGTTGACAATTAATTCACTAATTATAATGCTGATTTCTTTGTTTTTTTTAAAGTGTACTGTATATTCATCAGTTTTAATTTATCCTAAGTAAAAGTGTCTATGAGGTTGTGAATGAGGCCTTGGGGCCCATGGTCAACAAGAGGACAGCTTCCTATGGAAACGAGGACATGGTGGCTGAAGCCACCTCGGCCAGGCAGTGTGGTGGCAGTTGAGAGGGCGGGCCCTGGGGCCGGCCTGCCGGGTTTGAGCCCCCACGGCACCGCTTGGAGCGCTGTCCTTTTGGGCAGTCTCTATGCTTTCGTTCTTGTGTCTGTAAAATGGGGTAATTCAGCGCCTGACTCACAGGGTTGCTGAGTGGATGAAATGAGTTGCCCTACGTGAGGCCGTCAGTACAGTAGGACTCAGTACAGACATGCTTGGGTTATGTTGCCGTTTTGTGTTTCCATCCTTCAGTCCCTGTTGTTTGCTTGTTTTGTTGTTTGTTGTTTTTAATCTCTTCTCCCTCATCCCTGTAGTACCTTATGTTCACATTTCTTAACCTTTTGTACTGAGAAACACTGAGTGGCCGAGGATAACGGAGACTGTTCTTGCACGACTAGGGACTAAACCCAAAGTGACCCATCATAAGCTCAGAATAGCTTCGAAGTCTCATGTTTGTGTTGCTGCTGTTGGTGTGTTTTGGTCTCATGTTCATAAATCTTAAAAATTCATGCAAATGTTTATGTTTGCTCTAGTTTTAAAATCTTGTTAAATGACGTCCTGTCAAGTCTGATTGGCATTGTAGGTAAACTGTCCCATCTTTCCTGTGACCCCACATGCCCCTGGGTTCGCTGGGGAACCCCCATTCCAGTGGGAACAGCCCCACTTCTCATGTAGTGGATGCTGCGACCCTGCCGTGGTCAGCGTGGGTGTGGTCAGTGACGGAGGAAACGGGACTATCACTTAACATTAGCAGAAAAGGCGGCAGAAAGGAATCATTACCAACTGAAAATCCATCATAATGAGCTTTCATAGAAAAGTTTTTAATCAGTGATTTAGTGTCACCATGAGATGTGCTGGGTGACAACTAGGAAGTTGTAGGCTGGAGTAGAAGATTCCTGCCTGAGGACTCAGGACAAAAAAACACAGATTTAAGCAAAAGTTATCTTTCCGAACATCGTATTTTGAGCCTGGCTGTTTCTCTGGTTTTATAATGTTCTCATCGCTTATAGATGCTTTCAGTAATAACCCCGAGGAAACACGAGTGTTAGCATCTTACTATGGCCGTTTTATAAGTGCCGTGTTTTCTTACCTCAGTACCAAACTGTGTATCGCTCCTGCTTTTCCAGGATCCGATGGGTCTTTGCTCTGTCAGTAGGTCACTTCATCAGTGCATTGTCATTCAGGGATGGGGAGAGTCCATTACATCAGTTCATATTTAACATTTTCATTACAGTGACCTCTGCCCTCAGTTTGATTCTTTTTTTGAGGGGCATTGTGGTCTTAACCTTTTTCAGGGTCAGGGGAACCCTTTTCCCAGAGAAATGCACGTGTGTCCTACATCACAAACACTTGCATACCATTGGGGGGGTGGGGGGGGGATCAAATTCCAGAACTCAGTTGGCTGTTTTTAGTTATGACTTCCCATTTAAAATAATCTTCCTGGGGTCTGCACCAAGCTATGCATCTGAACTGAAACCAATTGTTGTTATTCTGTGTTGATGGCTGGCTTGAGGGTCTCTTGTCCACTGTCCCCTGGAGCACCAGTGATGTGACAGCAAGCATGATTCGGGTCCCTGTGTCTGTGGTGGTGATCCCACATGCACTGAAGTATCAGGGTCCATTCAGTCTCACAGCCTGCTTCAGGCTTTAGAATTTTTATTCTAGAAGAAAAGTAGTACTAGTACTGATTTCTGGTAATTATGAATTCTTTTCGGTAGATTTTATTGCATTGCATTTTTTGTTTTTTTAAAAGTTTTTATTGGGGAATTGGGGGAGGGGAACAGACAAGTTGCTGTCGTTTTGTTCTTCAGTCTAGTTGTGGAGGATGTTGCTTCACTGGCCCAAGTTGGCACCATCATCGTGCTCTTCCCAGGTGAGGCAGATTGGTCGCCGGCCTCTGGACGGCCGCTCACGGCGGCTCCTGGCAGCTCACACCGGCAGCCCACTGCAGCAGGGGCTGCAGCCTACACCGTCACCGGCAACTCACGGCAGCCCAGCTCCAGGTTGAGCTGTTGTTCAGCATCTTAGCTGTAGAGGGCAGTGTCACTGGCCCCTATGTGGGATCCGAACCGGGGCCCTGCCGCTCAGAGCTGGCCTCCCAAGCCAGCTCCCAACTCAACACGCCACTCGCATTTTTTATTTTAATGTTTCTCTTTCTCTCTCTCTGGTTGTTGTTGCCTAAAAACTAGAAAAATTATTTCCTTTGTTCTTTCTTCTCAGCATGTTTCCTTGGTCAAGGACCTTTTAGTGTGGCCACTTGTTAGTTCAAATTACTTTCTGTCTTTAACTTGCTTTCCAAGTTGTGTAAAACAGTTTTTCAGAGCCTCTGCTGGTCCTCATGGCTTGGGCTTCCTGGTCTTTTATGTTTTTTACATCGTATTTACACTGTATCCTTCTTGAGACGTTCAGTATATGGTATGTCCTTTAGGTGTTCAGCAGATGATCATATGTAACCATAAGCCTCAAACACAAGGAATTTGGAGAGCATCCCCAGGTCCTGGCATAACATCCTTTGGTTCGGTGTCCTTTCATTATAATGTTAATGAAATGCTGGAGGAGCTTACTCTTGTTTGTATCAACTCGCCTACAGTAAAATTGGTTTTGTTGTATGTCGTTTTGCTTAAAGCTGCAGAACTCATCAACATTACCTGAGGACTTCCTGGACCTGTGTTAAGATACAGCACCTGCTGGTGAAACTTCATACTGCAGCTTAATGATTGAATGTCAGCACCCAAACTCTGGAAGCGAAATTTAGAAATGTAGCTCAGCCAAATGCTGGGAAAGGCTTGTGTGGATTGACAGCCCTAAGTGGTGGTGACACTTCTGTCGATTTGTGAAAAGGACACCAGGGAAGGAGAGCATTAATGGTGGAAGGCAGTTCAGTGGCATTTAAACTGTCTCACATTTTTAAACCTATAAAAATACTCTCAGCAGATCAGGACATTCCAAAGTTTAGCTTCAAGGTAGATGTTTCCCCTGGAAGTAGATGGCCAGTTTTGTTTAGAAATCACTGGAAAAGTAGGATTTGGCTTAAACCCAACTTTGAAGTAGCGTAAATGTGTGAAACAAGCCAATTATATCAGGTTGGATTTGATTTGACATGGGTGAAGGATCGTCCAAACATTTCGCATCCATGTCAATGAAAAAGAATCTTATAGATCCTGTGAATAAGCCGCTACACCGGTATTTCCGTCTAATGGACCCGGCACTGCGGTGTGGACTGCCAGCTGTCCTGAGGCTAAGAGCTGCCTTGGCGACACACATGCCTTCCTGTGTTGTTGAGCTTGAGCATGACGCTCTTTGAAGTAAACGTGAGTGTCCAGGGTTTAGGAGAACAGGGGCATATCTGTAATATTACTGTTTTTCCATTGATGTCATCATGTAAGTGATTTGTCCCCCCTTCCTTTCATCCCCCTTTGGGGTCGATCAAACAGTTGGCGAGGTGCAGGGAGATGGAGATGGAGAAACTCACTTGTGCTGTGAACTGGCTTCAAGGCACGCACCCATTGCCGCAGCTCTTAAATTTCCTGCCTGACGCTTCGGGACGGAGGCTGCCTTCCTTGAATAGGCAGCTTGTCCTACCTAGCCAGAAGATTCGAGCAGCCATGCTCATAACTTGCTGAAAACAGGGCCGCCCAGAGCTAGAGGAAGAGGTCACTTTTGGTTCTTGGCATCTTGTGGCAGTAGTGACTGAATACAAACAGTCGCTTCTCCCATGTTTCATGTTCTCCTTGTGACAGAGCCACACAAGGGTAGCACGAGATGTGATTGCCAGAGAGTAGATTTAGCCTGCGTTTTCCTAACACACGTCTACACATAGAAATCGGATCATACACAAGGCCTTCAGGAAAGAGCATCACATTAGAGTAAAAACCTCTGGGCACTAGGGCATCAGCTTCTTTAAAGATCCCGCCACCCTTAAACTCTCGGGCACTGTATATCAGCACCTGAAGCCATTTGCAGACGGGTGTGGGTGCGTTTACTTGAGCTGCACACACGTGTGCGCGTATGACTTCCTCTCTGGTGGCAGAGGCTATGCCCAGGCACTTCCCAGTGTGTGCACTGCTCGTACTCCACGTTGCCCCTCCCAGGTGGCATGGGGCTCTCTGGAGTCAGCCTTCCCACTCCGCTGGCCCTTCCGCTCCACCTAGAACCTGTGTTAAGAGTCTCCCTTCTCAGATAAACCACCTCCTCCTGACCTTGGATTTACCATCTTCTTTCTGTTTTTAACCCATTGTGTCCTCTTGATTGTTTATTAATTCAACTAATATT
Organism: Hipposideros armiger; assembly: GCF_001890085.2. NCBI lineage: Eukaryota > Metazoa > Chordata > Mammalia > Chiroptera > Hipposideridae > Hipposideros > Hipposideros armiger. The sequence continues at coordinate 4,917,347 of NW_017731393.1, forward strand.
TACTGAGCATCTCTCAAGTGTGGGGTACCACACCTGGGGATAGGGATTAGTATCTGTGGGGATGCAGAGATTTGTTTTTTGATTTTGAAATCATTTTTTAGACTTACAAAAATGTTGCAAACACAGTACAAAGTTGAGAGCATGGCTGTGGACACTGCTTCCTAGATACCATTCTCTTGACCTCACTCCCATTTAAATTTTTCCCTGGAGGCAAATGTGTTCCATATGTGACATTTTTGTTCTCAGCCAACTTCATGGCAGTGTCACGTCCACTGACTGAGGGGTGAGGGGCATGAATTGCTGCAGGAGCGAAGAGGGAAGGGACAGAGTCAGGTGATGGTGAGGGTAAGAGAAGGCCGATCGAGTAGGCTGGAGGTATTGAGATTCACGAGCAGTGAATCCAGGATAACTCCTTGGATTGTGATAACAGGAACTGGGTAGAGATTCCAGGATGGAGGAGGGAAAGAAGGATTTCTGTTTGCAAGTTGTTCACCTGAATTGGCCGGGGGCCTTTTTCCGTGACGCCAGGTCCCTGTGGGACTGACAAGTGAGGGTTAAGGTGGCTGGGAGTGGCTCCTGGGCACATCGGAGGGAACCAGAGGCATCCCATGCCACCTGCCCAACTGGTCAGAGTGACCCTCCCTGATGCTGCTCTAATCCTTCCAGCCACCTGGTGAGGGAGGTCCTCCCTTTGCAAATAGGAATCTGAGCTGTGGAGCAGGTGGTCCAAGGCGCACTCCTGGGCTGGCTTCAGAGCAGGTCAGCTAGACCGCAGCCCAAGCTAGCCACAGGCCGGCTGAGCCAGTCCATCTCTGAGGCTGTTTGAGTCTTAACCGGGGGACAAAGATGTGGTTAGGTTTTAGGGGCAGAACAGTCTTGTTTAAATCTGTCTTGGGTTGTTACTTTACAGAAAGCTGGCATGGCTTGCTGCGTGCGAGGCCTGCGCTCTTGGGTCTGTCTCACAAGCCTGCATGGGGTCCTCCTGCTGGCGGTTTCTTCCAGCCCCTGAACAAAAGCCCTCCTGTCCAGCCTTAGTCTCAGCTGTACTGAGGGGAGCTGTTCACTCTTGGAAGAAGCCTTAAGGCCCGTGGTTGCCCCCAAAGCGGTGATGAAGCTGGTGGTCCTCTCTCTTATCATCCTTACCGATGTGACTTTTAATGATATAAAACATGAGAGAACACCAGGATTGAGGCGAATCAGTCCAGACTTGCACATCTTTGGAGGGATTCCAGCTCCTTATAATCTTTGTGAGCCTCTGGCTATCTTGCTGAAACTCCCTGCCCTGCGTCCTTGCTTGTTCCCGATAGCTGACCTTGACCATTGTTAATTTGTGTTAAATGCATGAGTGTTGTCCTTAATTTAAGGTTTCTGATTTTGTCAATTATCCTAAATGTGTATCTGATTTTCATTGTTTTCATAAACATAGGCTGCAGCTATGTCATTTAAAAAATCTGATTTGTGTGTGTGTGTGTGTGTTTTTTACTGTGATCACTTGCTTTGACAGTAATTCAGATAGATTCAGACCTCACCTTCTGGGAATCTAGAGTTCTTTGTTTCTTCCAGCGTTTGTTTTAGCAGCCTTTGGGGGACTAAAGAAATGAAACACTTTTTCTCTGTATTCATGGTTCTGGTTGGGGATGCCATGTCTGACGCCTTGTCGGTGGCCATAGTCCTGTCTTGGGTACTGAGGGTGTCTGTACCAGGGGCAGGCTGGGTAGCCCCGTGCTCTGAGTCCCCTAGGACTTTTTCAGGTACAGATTCTGGGATCTCCAATCTGCTGAGTTTGCTGGTGACACGCCCGTCTCCTGTCCTTGTCACTCCTACCGACTTCTCCCTGAGATCCCTCCTGGTGAACCACAGCTTTCCTCCCTTTCTCATTTCATGACCTGATTTGGGGTCCTGGACCCCTTTAGAAAAACTTCCGACTTTGCTACTCAGAGTTAGGAAAGATGTCCAACAAAGTAGCACACACAGGTTGTCCCTCATCGCCTACTTTACATCCCACCAGGCGTGTGCATGTTAGTGAAGCACCTACGTGGGGACGGCAGACACCTAAGGGAGTGTCTTACCTGTGCGCTCCTGGTGCTAGGACTCAGGAAGCGGGTAGCATTTAGGGCCATGCCTGCTGTGTGCCAAGCACTGTGAGAACTTGCTCTTCTTTATCCTTAGAGTGAGGAGGAATCTGAGACAGAATTAACCAAAGTAGTTTCAGAAGAAACCTCCACGACCAGGCGCTGGTCGGTGGTAGCTGAATTCGTGTCTGGAGAAGTGGAAGCAGAGGTCAGATGGGGCCTCACTCCTCTGATGGTGTTTATCGAACAGACGCCCCTACGTGCCAAAGGTGGGCCGAGGGGCTTGACGAGGCTCCTTCAGGCCTCGTCGTTACCCCAAAGTTGGGCATCCCCCCTTTTTACAGGAGTAAAGAAATGAGGTGACAGCTGAGGGCGAGAAAGCTGACCAGAGCTGCTGATGGCGACTCAGGGTTGAAGCCAGACCCGGCCCTCCCTAGAGAATGTGTGCTGTTTCCCTCTGTCCCCACAGCCCCAACCTTTTCACAGTCGCTTGTCTGTCCCTCCCGCCCCCGCTTCACCAGTCCGTGCGTGGTCTTTCCCACAAGTCTAATCAGTAGGACTTTTTGTGAAAATCCCCACAAGTTTAGAGACAAAAGAAGCTTCAAAAAAGCCTTTCTTGAAAACTGCTGCTCCTCCCAACCCTCCCATCCCCCTGCCCTAGTCCCTCTAAGGTCTGTATTTGGTGAGTAAATTCCCTATCCTATGGGCCATGATTTGGAGTTTTATTTTTGTTTTGGGGTTTTATTTTTTGTATGCCAAAGAGGGAACTTGCTTATATTTTTGAGACCTTGGCTAAGCGCCCTTCTGAGAACATTCTTCCGAGTTAACACATTTGTAACCACTCATGTTGGTTGTTGGTGGTGATGCCAAATTCTCTCACCTGCCTGCAGGACTGTTTCGTAATTTCTTAGGGTCTTCACGGCATAGGCCGCAGTCATCCCATGCTCACTCTTTGTGTTTGTCATCTATTCTCAAGGAAGAAAACATTTGTTACAGAAGTATGAAAAGGAAATCGTGACAGAAGAACCTTTGTAACATCGATGATTACATTATTAATATATAATTTTAATCAGCAGCTGAATGTGGAGGCACAGTTGGCACTTTATACTCTGCTGCATTTTAATGCCAAGTGGAAGAGTGGATTGAGCTTAACCTTGGGTGAACTTGAGCGAACCTGTAGACTGTCTGGTGAGCTCACGAGAAGGATTGCTTTACCAGAAGTAGGAGCTTAGTGAGTCGTCCCAGGCAGGCCAGGGTGGCGTGTTGCCGTTCCTTTAAAGGTGCCGTGGCTCGGACACAACTGCCACTCCAGCCTTCCTGGTTTCCTTGCATTGGAGGCTCTCAGTATTCACCGTGGCTACTTGCTTTCCACGTTTGCATCGCTTGTTAACCGCACCTGGGATTGACACTGCCTGACACTCTGATTTGAATATTTGGTCCTTCGCTCTAGCCCTGCTGGGCTTACAGCTCACTACAGGTGGACCACATTGTTTACCATCATGGAAATTCATTACAGCAATAAGTCTCCGCTGGGTATATATCCAAAAAAGTGCTTGTGTAAATATAATAGTTTCAAAAGCAGCCTTGTTAATAGCAGTTCTTCTAGCTCCGTCCTGCTGTTCACACTGTACCCTGCCTGCCAGCCTTGACTTTTCTGTCCATGTTTTTGTGGGGTGCAGTGGACTGTGGAGGCAGGAACAGCTCCTTGGGCTGAACCTGGTGCCTCCTGGGTAAATCTGGGCAGGTTATGATGGAGTCTGAGTTCCCTTATCTGTAGAAAGGAGACTGGGGTGCCTGCTGGCCGGGCTGTGGGAATAAAGAAGTGATACCTGTGCAGGCCTAGCACACAGGTGCCAGCCTTGCCCCAGGCCCAGCAGGGTCGGCCCAGACCACTTCCGCGACCCTCCCCTGGTCTCTGCCAAACCGTGCTCCCTGCTTACAGCCTGGTTTTGCAAGGAAGCCCTTCCCGGTGTGAGGAGACTGGTTAGGGAGCCACTCCATATATGGAGGCAAAATATGCCCCTTAGAACTTCCATCTCATCGCTTTTTTTCCAACTTTTAGAGCGAAAGAGTAGATTTCATCATCTGTCATGAGTCCTGTCCCGCCCCCATCTGCTCTCTGACTGAAGCGTTCACTCAGCAAACACCTTTTCTGCAGGATGCACCTGCTTGGAATCGATGGCTCACAAAATTAACCAGAAGCTTACATTCTGGGCATGTTTAATTAGTTCAGTAAAAAGTGATATTTAAGGGCACAGAGGAAAAAACATGAGAGTTCAGAGAAGGAAGAGCGCTTTCAGCGGAGAAGCTTGAGGAGGGTTTTTGGCTTGTTTTTAAATGGGAGAAGCGGCATTTGGAGACGACGATGGTATCACGTTGATTAAGTGAGGACCTACGTTTGTTTAAGGCAGCGGTTCTCAACCTGTGGGTCGCGACCCCTTTGGGGGTCGAATGACCCTTTCACAGGGGTCGCCTAAGACCATCTGAAAACAAAAAGATATTAACATTATGATTCATAACAGTAACAAAATTACAGTTACAGAGTAGCAATGAAAATAATTGTATGGTTGGGGGTCACCACAACATGAGGAATTGTATTAAGGGGACGCGGCATTAGGAAGGTTGAGAACCGCTTGTTTAAGGCCTTATAGTTACGAGCTGCGTTCATGTCCATCCCAGCAGTTCATCCTCAGCTTGTGGCACGGGGATGTCACTCTCATCCACTTAGGAGGTAAGAAAACTGAAGCTCAGAGGGGGTAGCCTGGCCCAGGTGAACGGGGTCTTGCCTCTTGTCTCCCTGACTGAAGGGCCTGAGAGGTCATTTGTGGGCGTTCCCTGGGCCACTGCTCCGTGTCTCAGAGACGCGCCCGGCACTCTACCCTCTTACCTTGCTTTCTTTCTCTCCTAAAGCATCAGTCCCTGACAACTGCTTCGTCCTTCATTTGTTTATACTTTATGTCGCGCCAGTGAATTGCCCCTCTGCCTGTGGCTGTGTGGACATCTGAATGTCTACCCCTGACCCTGTCCCCGGCTGTCCTCCTCGAAGTCACTGGCTGGCTCCACCTCACATATGACTGGAGCCAAATGCTCTGTGGTTACTGCACTTGAGACCTGAGTTATGGTTTTGGAGCTGTCACTTTTAGGCCCACCTGTGTCCTTTAGTCCTCGAGCTTTATCAGATGTTATGATTTGGGTAGTTCTGTCCTTTCACAAATCCACCTTATATTTTCAGCTCTAAAGAAAAAGTGAGTTCCAAAAATCAGTAGTTGAAAACACAGCATGCATACTGGTTTTTTTCACCCAGTCCATCACATCAGGAAAAAACAGTAACAGTGTTCTTTTTTTATTAAGTCAAATAACTACCTATTTAAAATCTTCTCTGATGAGAATGGAGTTTTACTGAAGGCTGCTTCTCTTCCAGTTCAGCGGTAGGTGGTACAAGGAGATAGGAAAGTAATATGAGGTCCTTGCCCTCTAGACGGTCATAGTAGAGATGGGAGAAGAACAGTTGGCAGGAAATGTTGAAAGCAAAAAATGGTAAACTGAGGCAGTGTTTGTTCTCTGAGCTCTGTGATGCCTGGGGTGTCCAGTGGTACCTGAGTTGGGACTTGAAAGGCAAACTTGTCTGGTTGAGGGGAGTAGTGTCAGCAAGGGTTTGGAGTTGGGGCGAACGGGGCAGATATAGAGCGGCAGGAAGAGACAGCCGAAGCCCAGCAGAGACAGAGCGAGCCCCTGGAACGGAGGGAAGTCACTGCAGATTTGTGGGACCAGCTCCATGGGTCTGACATGGGCATCCCTCTGGGACGTGTGTGGCTCTGGGGCTCAGGCGGGGGTGGGATGGAGCAGCTGGGACCTTAGCAGCTCTGTTCTGTGACACCTGCTCGAGCGGCTCAAACTCCCTGAGTGTCAGTGCCCACAGTTACAGCCTACCCTGCCTCGCTTATCGAGGGGTATAAATGTGTTTTTAAAACGTAAAGCATGCTGTTAACATCAAGATCCAGAAGGCGGACCTGCACCCTTCAGCGGGGTCGGGAAGGAGAGTTCCTGGATGGGTTGTACAGTCAGGAGGAAGACAGAGAACTGGGATGGAGGGTGTGGGAGCTGGCGAGGGAGAGGAGGGGGCCAAAAATGGGGCGGGAGCCAGCCCTTAGGCCTCCAGCAGGCCCTGGATTTCTGTCCTGAGTGTGACCAGGAGCCATGGGAGCCCACCATCAGATTGACCTGGGTTTACCTCCTTGTTTAAAGATAACCTCCCACTAGGCAGGCCTGAAGTCCAGATAGCCTGAGGAATTTGAGAAGTACTTTAAGGTAGAATTGACAGTATCTGGTGACAAGCTGAATGTAAAGAGTTTGGGAGTAGTAAGGATGGTTTTCAGGCTTCTGGAATAAATTGGTTTTAAATTTATCTTGTCCCCCTTGCTCCTTAACTGACTTTACCAACCTTTTTCTGGTTCCCGCCATTATGCTTTAGAAAGGAAATTTTCAATCCTAAATTTCTAGCTTATTCTAACCTAAGACACACCAAAAGTAATCTTGTATCTGAGTTTTCAGTCCAGACAGGCTTATTTTGTACTTTGGAATATATATTTCAAGCAGAAATCTTTTGTATGCAAAAGTCAAGCCCGGAGCAAATTTTTATTGTGAAATTATAAGCTTGTGAAAGTGAAGGCTTTAATGGAAGTGCTCGCCCAACCTTAACCATAGTGACACACACAATAGCGTGTCTGAATGAAAAGCTGTCAGACGGGCAGCTTTCAATTTAAATATATCAGTGATTTCAAGACCGACTCTAATGAGTTTTAAAATCTTTGTGTCAGTCTCATGTTTTCCCTTAAATGCTGTGAAGTCGTTTAAAATTAATAAGCCAGTTTTTATTTGGCAGCGTTTACATCAGAACTGTTCCCATCGGCTTTGAAGTCCTTGCTCTCATGTGGTCTTTTTATTAGTCTTAAGTGAGTTAGTGGCCATGGTTCCTAGAACCAGAAGGACATTGGCTTCCGTTAATGAGCAAGTAGGCTAACCTGAGGGACAACCTAGATACAGCTGCTGTGTCTGAATGCTGACGCTTCGTCACCTGAGTGGGGGCAGCGCCGTGACAGGAAGTGTGTCAGTGAATATTAATGTAGGTGTGAGATGCGTTTCCTTGAGTCAGTGCGGTGTTGGACCAGGATGTGTGGAGGACTTCGGAACAGCATTCCCAAACTGAGAAAGATCCACTGGGGAGAGCCAGTCTCCATCACACACACGTGCGTGCAAATACCCCCCCTTCCCCTCCCCACACGTGCGTGCACACCTCCCCTCCCCCGCGCAGCCACACAGCGGTCTCGCTGCATCTAGGCCTTCCGCTTTGGCAGCGAGCGTGCTATCCCCACTCATACGTCAGGGAACATTGTTCGGTGCCCGGACGGCAGCGAGCTAACAACGCGGCGTCTGTTTTCAAGCTTTCAGTCTAGTGGAAAACCAAATCCAGTAGGTGATACAGTAGCAATTGGAGGAAACTAGCCCAGAAGAAAGGGAACGGAGCGGGGAGTCAGGAAGTCAGGAAGGGCTTCCCAGAGGTGGGGATGGCAACTGACTCTGAATGAGGCCCAGGAGTTTGCCCCCTGGAGGGCAGAGGGCTCATTGTGGCTGGAGCTGGTGTGCCTGGTGATGAGAGGCAGTGAGGGTGGGGACAGACAGGCTGGAAGGGAGGGAACAGAACTAGCGTGTGGTGGCACGTTCCTCGGTGCCATGATATACATTAAGGACAATTCCATCCAATCCTCACAGTAGTCCTGTCGGCCATATTGTTATTCGACAGGTGAGGAAACGGAGGCCTCTTTCCTGGTCTGTCTGTCCCAGGACTTAAATGCATACCTAGTCATTGGTACAGCAGAACTTAAATTCGTGCCTGGATCTGAAGTACCTTCTCCACTGTATCATTCTGACTTCATCTTGTAACCAAGGCAGCTGGCCACTCATTCCATAAACATTTATTGAGTACCTGCTGCTCCGTCAATCCGATTTGTATTTCAGCACAAGCTGGTGAAATGTTTTAAGCAGTGGCTGGTGTTCTAGGGGACCTGCTACAATGGAAGCACCACGAAGGCAGGGGTCAGCCTGCGTTGTTCAGGTGCCAGACCAGGGGGTGCCGGCACGGAGCTAGAACTCTGTCGTCAGTTCCGGGGTGAGAACTACAACTGCTGTGTGGGGCCAGGAGAAGGTTGCAGCCGAGTTCACAGTGTCAGCACTTATCGCCACAATTCTGGATTTTCTTTTGAGGTGTGGGTGGGCACTGCCTTCGCGGAGGCTGCTCTAGGAATTAAAAGCACCGTAAGAACTTGACAGTGAACCACATCAAACTTGCATGAAGAAAAAGTCATCCCAGGCCAACCTCACTGACTTGTTTCTCTTTTTAATTTAAAGGGGGTGTTTAACCTCAGAGAGGCGCTCATCCCAGTGCTGGGAAAAAGTGCCGTCTGAATGTGGGTAGTTAGCAGATGGCGCCAGGCTGTGGCGAGGCCTCCGTGGGCCCGTGTGCAGGCCGCCTTACTGGCCCTGTCCCTGTCCTGCCTGACGCTTTGGTCGGGATAGAGGTGAAGACCTGCGGTCAGATTTCTGGGTGATGAAGGGCTGAGGAGGAGACTTCCTGTGTAGACGAAGCCTCTTCACTCAGAAAGCTCTCTGACCCTGGAAGGACACACTGGACAGGAAGCATCTGGAAGGCAGGAGGCGTAGCGGGAAGACCGATGGCTAGACAGCTGCGCCCTGGAGTCCGAGCCCCTGGAAGTAGCTCGTTTTGTGACCATGGACACATCACTCACGCACTCTCAGCCTCACTTTCCACGTTATAAGAGAAGAGAAACCTGCCCCGTTTCCCTTCCTGTTTTTCGCCTACAGGAGTGTGAGGCTAGGTGAGAAGTGGAAGGAAAGATGGCTTTAGATACAGAGCATTTTACATGTGCATGTTTTTTTTTAAAAAAGAAGCTACCTGTCACTGCCAGTCAGGGGTCCTGGAGAGGTGATTTTCAGATAAGGTGTGAACTGAACAAGATGACCTGAGAGTTCCTCCCGGTTCACTGCACTGTGGAGAGAGCGTCACGTTCAAGGCGCCTGGGGTGAAACGGTGCAGGCCGAGCCCTGTCTCCCTCAGTCCCGGTGCCCAAGCTGGTTGGGGAAATTAGACACATGGGGAAAGCTAGATGACAGGAAGCCATCCGAATAGAAGGATTTCACAAGTTGATATAAGATCAATTACCAAAATTCTAGGCAAAAGCTGCTAAGAGAACCTCAGAGACAGGAGAGAGTGAAGTGATTTAAGAGTTTGCCACATAAAAAATACGGCTATACTTTAAAGGCTTAGCTAGAGATCAGTAATAGCTCCCAAACATTACAAATTATGAACTGTTTTTGTAAGATTTATCTTCAGTCTCTCCAGACATTATATATGGCAAGTAATAGAAAAAGGTAAAAATAATATCTTCTGATGAATTATATCACAGTAATAATAGGCTTTTGACTGTATCAGTTAATCTCTAAAATGGCCAATATTAATAGAGTAATTATACAATAGGCAAAAAAGGTAGGGAACATTTAGTAACCCCCTGTAGTAGGTGAGCAGCTTGGGTTGTTGACACCTGTTGACTTTTACTTTTTTTTAAATTGAGATTTAACTTACAGATGTAAAGTCCACATGTGTTAACTATAGATTAGTTCTTATCCCAAGTAACCACCACCAAGACCAAGCTGTGGCACATTTCTAGCACCCCAGGAAGCTCCCAGTCTCCTTTCCCAGTCGGTACCCACCCCCCTTTTCAAGAGGGGACCTCTCTGCGGACTCTGTCACCACAGGTTACTCCTGCCTGTTGATGAGCTTCCTATAGGTAGAGCTGTGCAGTGTGGACTCGTCGGCCTCTGCCTTTTGCTCAGTGTAACGACACCTGTGACATTCATCCACGTTGCCAGTGGAGCAGTTTATTCTCTTTGTAATTGCCGTCTGGTTCCCCACTAGGTGCACATACCGCAGCCCATCCTGCCCCTGGCGGGCATTTTGGTGTGCCCCGCTTTGGGCTCTTATAAACAAAGCAGCTGTGAGTGAGCCTGTGTCTGTCCTCCCGGGGACATAGGCCTTCTCTCCTTCTGGGTATTCTCCTGGGAGAATTACTGGGGTATTGGGCAGTCACCTGTGCAGCTTCAGTAGCCGTCAATAACCCGTTTTCCAAAGTGGCCGGACCAATTTATGTGAACATTTGAGTTGCTCTCCACACTCGGCCTGTGAGACATTCCTTTGGGTATCCCAGGTGCCTGGTAGCTCTGACTTCCGTTCTCTGATGACTGACAGTCTTGAGCGTGTCTTCATTTGCTTGTTAGCTACTTGGATATCCTCTTCAGGGGCGTGTCCAATCAGGTCTTCTACTCACTTAAAACAGAATTGTACTATATTCAACTTAGTACGCCCAAAGATTATCTTTTAAACATATAATCAACATAAAATGATTAATGGTATAGTTTACATTTTTTATAATAAGTTTTCAAACTTCAGCATGTACTTGGGGGAGAGTATATTATTAAGTTTTTAGTTGTGGTAAAGTATGTAACATAAAATTTGCCATTTTGACCATTTTTAAGTATATAATTCAGTGGCATTAGTTACATTTAGAATGTTTTACAACCATCACCACCACCATCTATCTCCAGAGCTTTTTCATCACCGCAAACAGACTATAAACGTTGGTAACCGCCGCCCTCCTCCCCTTCCATTGCCCACGTATAATTTGGTGCTTCCTTCTGGATGTGTGTCTTTGATAAGACATGTTTTGTGACTATCTCCTCCCAGTCTGTGGCTTGCCTACTCGCTTTCTTAATGATATCATTTGTGGAATACAAGTTCTTCATGTTAATGAAGTTTAATTTTAATGAATTAAATGAATTAGTTTTAATGAAATCTAATTAATCACTTTTGTTTTTTTAAAGATGACGTTTTTTGTGTCCTTTTAAAGAACTCTTTGCCTGGCTGAGGGGTTCTCAACCAAAGCAATTTGCTCCTCGGGACGGAAACAGTTTTGGCTGTCACCGCGGGGTCAGGGGTGCTGCTGGACCGCACTCACAGGACGGCCTCACAGCAAGCAGTGGCCGGGCCAGAATGTCAGTAACTTGCGCTTGGGCAACCCCGGCCCAGCCCCAGAGCCGGAGGGTGTTCCTGTGTTTGCTCTGGAAGCCGTGTTGCTTTACGTTTACATCTCCAGTCCGTCTCTCTTGAACCCTTGTGTACGTGTTGAGAAAAATTTAAGAGAAATCTTGATTCTTCTACATCTGCACTTCTAGCCTTTTATTTAAAACGAAACTCAGTATGTTGGTTATCAGGAGCTTTCTATGGAACATAGTAATGTATAGAACTAAAGTTTTGGTATTTGGTGATTTAAAAGCAACATTTGAAGCATGAAGTAAATGGCCTGGCATTTACAGAAACCAAAGATGTTTTCCCCCTTTCAACCTGATTATTAAGAACTTAATTTAGAGTTTTTGCTGTTGCTTTTTAACTTTCAGGTTACAACCATTTTGAAAATCCCTGCACAAAAGATTCAATTCATAAAATAAATTGACTGTAACGTGCTGTTTTTATCACACTGTTATCTGGTTCTGTGCATATAAATGGTGTGATAGGACATTGGCTAGACAGAACAGAATTTGGTTTTTCCATTCCGAAAATGTTCAGCTGTATTTCCACTTGTCAGGGCTTCCATAAAACGGACCCCTTAAATGTGCGAATGCTGGTAGGAGAGGTGAATGTTTTAGGATAGTTAGGGTCCGAAGGAGGAGAAAACACTTTAAGGAGAGGTGTCCTGGGACCAGGCAGAAGCTGAGCTTCCAGAGGACAGCAAGATGGAGCATTGTTAGGAGAGCTTTTCTGTGTTCTGTGGTCGAGGCGAGTAGATTCGTGGTATTCTTACGTTAAAATCTAATTGTATGTGAGAATCTATGGCTGAGGAGTGGTCAGATGGAGAAAACTGTCACATTGACCAGTCTGTGTCGTGAATGAATGGTCATTGCTGTGTTGCTGAACCTGACCCTCGCAAGGGGATCAGTTGATCTAAGGTTAGATGCTTAGATCTCACTTTAAAATCCTTAAAAACACATGATGCTATTTTGGGGCACCACTGGTTCCCCTTTTTCTGCATTTGTGTTATGCACTAGAAAGTGTGTGAGATATGGAATCGGGACACCTGGGTTTGAGTTACAGCTCTGCTTCTAAATAACCTCAGGGGTGGCAGGTCACTTAGCCTCAGTTTCCCCATTTAGTAATGGAGGCACCAGTCACTGCTGTATGTTGGTACTGGGCAGACTGCATGAGAAGTGTAAGATCACTTTGGAAAGCTTGAATCTTCACATAAATGGAAAGTACCTGCTGTGGGCACACCCAGTTTAAAATAATTGACTATTAATGTGTGTTATGTTTCTATAGAGACAGCACTTGAAGTGGTTAGGCGAATGGGTTCAGAATCGCCTCCACTTTTCAGCTGGGTGACCTGGGCCAGTTTTCGTCTGGGCATAGTTTCTTTATCTGTAAGATGAGGGTGATGGTAGTATCCATCTTAGGGTTACTGTGAGGTTTGAATTTGCTAACATCTGTAAAGTGCCTAGGACATTTCATGTGCCTGGCACATAGTAGGTGCTCAATAAATGTGAATTATTTTTATTGTTACTGTTAGAATTGATTTGGATAATAGTGAAATTCAGGACCTGCCTCCATCAGACCCCTTTCCACACAAACTGACCAGTGCTGTGGAAACAGGTGTGATTAGTTCTGGAAATAGGTAGTTGAGGTCACCAGCACTGTGACGTGGTGGGGCTGCTGGGTCCCAGACGCTCTGCTGTGGGAAAGAAAGCGGCTTATGAGCCAGGTGCACAGCACTTCCCTGCGTCTCCCCTGCTCAGCAGATCTGAAGTTTAATCGTTCACTAATGAGTCACCTGCTTAATTTCACTCATTTCTTTATCAGGGCCGTTTTGAGTCCCTGGAGGGCTGAGAACAAACTTTCTTCAGTTTTGTTTCCACAGCTCCCATCCTGAAGTTTGGCGTGTTGAGTAAATGAACTATTTGCAGGTCAGGTCCAAACCTGTACTAGTGTTCTGAGAAAATGAATAATATGGCCGGAGTTAGAGATCCTGAGAAAAACGTCACGTGGCTGGCGTCTTTGGCCCTGCTGTCAGAGATGTTTCTGACGTTTACTTAAGTGAAAATTTTTTTTAAATTATAAACCATACATATGTATAATACAACATATTAGAAAATATGCAGTAGCTTAAGGAGGAAAATGAACTCTTTCTTTATTCTATGTAGCAAGGTTTCAGTGACTCAGAGCTGCAAGTGGGCAGATCCAGACAAAGATGGGGCCAGAATTCCTCACGTGAAACTCAGCTTCTCCCAGATGGCATGCTGCCTTCATTCCCGTGTGTCCATCTGCACATATGAGGGTGGAAGGGGTTTAATCAGAGAGCACAGATCTCTCTTCTCCCGCTTGGCGGGAGCTGGCACTAAACCAGTTACTGGACTCACCCTGAGCGAGCCTGAGTCATCTGGGAGACGCGTTACAAATGGCGTTTCCTGGGCTCCACTCTCGGGCCGTAGGTCTGGACCGAAGGCCCGGATGCAGCACAACCGGAGAACAGTGCCCTGGATTGCAGGCCTCGGGGAGAGCAAAGTGCTTCTTTGGAGCCTGGCCAGAATCTCTTACGATTATGCTTCACCATTTTCATCTGTTTCAAAGAACAGAAACAGGTGTATGGAATGGAAGAGACCAAAATAAATCCGTAAGCATATAAGGTGGGCCGTATGGAGGCCTTCAGATTGCCTGCTTTTCATAAGGAACTTTGGAAATGGAAGCGACTCAGATGGGTTTCCATGTTGGATTGGATGCTGCCTAAGACTAGCGGTGTAGAAGCAACTGTTCATCACGTTTTAACTAGCCAGTGTCTTTGTTCAGACTACACAGCATATGTTTCAAAGAACTAGAGATCTCTAAAAGCTAGAAAGTTGGGACTGACAGAGTATTAGTTCTCAGGTGACTAGAGCAGCTGGACATGGTGTCATCATGTTGATGATAATCATGAGACAGACTAAATGACCCGCGTTCTAAGCAGCCTTCTGCGTCTGATTTGAAGAGAATCGAGGTGTTTCGTCCACCTTTAGTTTCCCTGGCTTCTCTCCATCCTTCTTGAAATCTCCCCATGCCCACCCTCTTCACCTTCCTCTCTTTGCCCAGCCCAGCCCTTCCCCACGTCCTTGGCGGCATGATGCCGCCACGTGCCTTGGTTCTGTCACTTACTCTCCCTCCCGTGCTGCTTTTTCCTTTTTTCCTGCCCATGTGTTCATTGCCTCTTTCCTACAAGGCAGGAAGCACCACCGTTTCCCAGTGCCTGGGTCCTGGAGGGTCAATGCCACGGAACAGGGAGGCTCAGCCGGCCCCGCCCCATCCTCCACCCCCTCCATGCTGTCTGAGTCATCCTTCCTCATTTTCATCATTTTCCAGTGTCGACCAAATTTAAATCCTTCTTCCCGGGAGGACACTAACTTACCGATGCCCCTCAAGTGCAGCAAACGTGGCGTAGGCCCTGCCTTGTTCTACAGAAAGAGAAGGACGGTGGGTGTGGGCACTGCTGCCGAGCACAGGAGCCAGCCCTGTGCTCGGCCCCCTCTGCAGGGCCCTCGGGGCGCACCCTCCAGCTCGAGCCTTTCCACCCGCTGCCTCCCTCCTTGCGCTCTGCTCTTCAAAGGCCGCCGCCTGGGCCTCCGCAGATGCTCGGCCTCCTCCTGCGTTGCTGTTCCTGGTGCTGTCTGTGGCGGCCACTGCCCGCACTCAGAAACCTAACCCACATGTCCCGCCTTCCATGAGTCATTGCCAGGTCTCTCGTCCCAACAATGTCTGTGGCCTCTTCTCTGTAATTCCAACGCATGTCGCTTGTTCTGGTGTGACACATTATGTTTTGCACATCTGGACTCCCTGCGATGGCCTCATAGCTGCTTGTGAGAAGGGGACCCACCTTTCTCTGCTGCCCCCACAGTGCCTTCCACAGAGCAGACCCTCGGTAACGCGTGGTGAGTGCTGGGACGGGGCTCTCCTGGAATGGACTGAAGATTCCGAGACGTGCGTTAGCACATTAGGGTGAAGCGGCACCCCTGCATCATTTTCCTTCAGGTAATAGCAACCTGACTTCGGTAGCTTTTCCAAGATTGAGCACATCCGTTTTATAAAGTTTCTTAGCACCTGGCTCCTTTTCCTATATATATATATATATATATATATATATATATATATATATATATATATATATATATATAT
>NW_017731393.1:4932769-4956032 GCF_001890085.2 Hipposideros armiger
TTTTTTTTTTTTGCAGGTATAGTTCATCCTGTAGTTCACAGAGCATCACAGAGTATCACAGTAAATACTTTGTTTATCGCATTATGTCCTGTTTTTTTATGGACATATATTTTAAGCATAGTTAGGAAACTGAAAGATGTGATTATTTTGGCCGGCCTTATAACGGGTGCCTTATTCCCAGTAACAGGGCATTTCTAGTCTAATTTCTGTGTCTGTCCAGAGGCACGTTTTCCTCATCAGCATGTGTGCGCATTAAGTGACTATGAGTAATGTGAAGTGCTTAGCTTTATTTTTCAAACCAAAAGGTGAATCTGCAAAGTGACCACACTCGGAGAAGTTAGCATAATAGTAGGAGTGTGGCTGGGAACTGCCCAGGGCACTCTGGTCTGCCCACCATGCTCAGGAATTGTCACATTTCAGAACGAGCCACTCCACCAATCAGAGTGGGTCTGTCACCACCTACTTCTGACTGTGGGCTGTGCCTATTGTATGGTAGACGTGAGTGCGGCATGTTGGGGCATGTTTGTGTGTGAGGGGTGAGGAGTGGTACATAAAAATGACAAGCATGGGATGGCCTCTGCCCGCCGTGACCAGCAAGGCTGTACATGGGCAGGAGGAGGTTAGGCTGACCCTGAACCTGAGATCACAGCTGGAAGCTGCCTTATTGGGCTCAGAGTGGCTGTTCATCTACTAATTCAAATGTGCTTCTGCCTTGGAGGTATCCCTCTGTTAGTTTGGGTTTTTTTTTAAGATTTTATTGGGGAATTGGGGGAGGGGAACAGTGTTGGGGAATCGGGGAAGGGGAACAGACAAGTCCAGTCGCACTGTTCAGCTCAAGGTGCTGTTGCAATTAGTTGCGGGTGGGCATAGCCACCATCCCATGTGGGAATCGAACCGGCAGCCTTGATGTTAAGAGTGTGTGCTCCTCCTCTGAGCCACCTGGGCAGCAGCTCAGCTCAAGGTGCCGAGTTCAGTCTTTAGTTGATGGCGGGAGTAGCCCACATTGAACAGGCAATCTTGTTGTTAGGAGCACGTGCCCTCACCAGCTGAGCCATCCTGGCACGTGTTGGCAGCTCAGCAGCAGCTCAGCTTGGGCGCAGTTCAATGGTGCATGTGGGAATCGAACCGGTGGCCTTGTTGCTCAGAGCTTGCACTCTTGAGCAAGCTCTTAACCAACTGAACCACTTGACTGGCCCTGTTTTGTTTTCTTTTTAAATAAAAGGCTAATTTAAAAAGAAATCTCCACATTGGTCATTGATCACTACAAGATGGGCAGTTCTCTCACTTCTCCAAACTAAGTTTATGACTTAGGGGAACACAGGAAGCCGGCCCAGTGAACGTGGGGCCTGGATGTATCAGAACGCATTTGACAGGTTCCGTGGGAGAGCCCCCCTCCCGCTGCAGGCCCTTCTCCCTCTCCTGACCCCTCGGGCTACTCATACCAGCTGTGCCTGTGTGCCTAGTACCCACCGTCCACCAGACAGGAAGAGGCTACATGAGGGCGGAAGCCAGCGTGGTCTTCCTCTCCTGTTTTGCATTTCCTGGCGCAGCGTGTCACTTAAGTGGGCACTCCATAAATATTTGTTGGCTGAGTGGGTGGATAGATGGATGAATGAATGCTACAGAGCAACTCAAGAGTAATTTAATATGGTATACAAGTAACATCAAGTGCTAGGTGGTATTTTGCAGACTGTGTGTTAGAAATTCAGAGGTCACTGGAGGTCATATGAAGGTTTGAAGGAAGAGAGATCTTAAACTGTCTTAGGGTTTGGCCAAGTGAATCAGCAGAAGAGGGTAAATTATTCTAATTTGGAAAAGAATATTAAATGTTAGTTGTGAAAATTGGGGGAAAATATTTTCTACCTCAGGTTTTTTCAGGGATAAATAAGATTACTTCCAGATTTCACAACTTTTTTTTAGAACTCAAAGGATGAAGAGAGAAAACAGCGGTCATTTTGCTGAGCATGGAGTCTTAATTGACAAAGCTAATGATCTAGGAAAACCTATGTTGGAAATGTCACTTTATTATATGTGTCTGGAGGTGCAGACGGGGAAACAGATTTTTTCTTTTTTGCAGTAGATTCATTAAGCGTTTAGGAAGGGTTCTCTTCCACACCACCTTCCCCAGCCTGAGGACTTGGAGACTAAATCTAAACTCCATTTGTCTCATGGCTCTTACGAAAGCGCCGACAGCTGTCCTTGACTAACAGACAGACGCACATCCTCCTCCCATCCCCTCCCCGCTCCTGCTCCCGGGCTCAGGAGTGTCGTCAGGAGCGTCCAGGTGACCTTTAATCCAAGATGAGTTAGACCTCAGAGATGCATCGTGACGTCTTCTTGACCCCTGTCTCATCCCCCCGCGAATTTTTCAGTCTCTTCAGCACTGAGCCCCGCCAGGCTCCCCCATTCTCCTTCCTTGAGAAAACTGAGACCATGTGACCACAGCTTCTGTCCCTGTTGTCTCCATCACAGGGCTTCTTGTGTCTGCACCTCCCTGAGTCCCTCTGAGAAAGAACCCTCCCCAGTGGCTAAGGCGAGCCCCGCGGCCCTCGGGGGCTCTGTGACATTGCTCTGTGCGCTGTCTTCATTTCCCTTCATTTTCAGTCTTTCCTTCTGTCCTAGCTTTATCCCCTTGGTTTACTTGACATCCCTGTGCCTTTGAGAGAATGTTCTGTCCATCTTACGTCTTTAACCACAACTTTTATCAAGAATATTCCACTGTCAGCCTGGGCCCTCCCCACTGCCCTGCCAGTGACAGCCCCCTGGGGGCCTGGGGGCCGCCGGTTCCATTGGCTGTCCTCTGCCCAGCGCCCTCGCCCTCGCTGACAGTCATTCACACTACCCTTCCAGCACATTCTTTCCCAGGCTTCTCTCACACTGCCATTCCTGTCCCCTGAAGGTAACCGTTCCCCAGGTTTCAAGACTCTGGGCTAGGAGTTAGACTTGGTGTTCAAAACCCAGTTCTGCCATCTTATCTGTGACTATAATCTAAAGTCATCTTATGACTTTATGAATATGACTTAAGTCAATAGATTGGATTTCTTGCTTTCTGTTCCCAGTGAACAATTTAATAATGATCTGTTTTATAAGTAGTGCTTAAAAGATATGCACTGATTAAACTGTTCTTTCATTGACAGTTTGTTTCCAGATATTGACTGCTCCAACAAAATGGTATTATTCTTAGAATGTGAGGTAGTATTTCCTCTGATAAAAATGTGAGTGAAATCCATTTCATAACTATTGATCAGTGAAGCATTTAATTAAGAAAATACAAGGCAAAGCATAATTTTTTTTGAAAAGGAAGTAGATTCACGTTTTCTGACTTGATGGCCATCACTTGCTTATTCTCATAAAATGGAAGCCAGGGAAAGCTCTGTGCAGGCCCTGCACAGGTAAAGCTCGGCGCGGCCCCGAACAGGTAAAGCTCGGTGTGAGCCCTGCACAATTTGACCCCCCCTTTCTTTCTCAATTTCAAGGTAGAGTCTACCCTTAATAACACTTCACAGAAGAATTTTTCTTTATGACTTCTTTTTTATCTTTTCCTAAGAAATGTTAATGCTAATGGGGGAAATAGATGATAAGGATGGATGCCCTCAGTGCCTGCGTTTACTTATTTCTTATTTTTACTTTGGGGGATAGAAGTGCTTGAAAGTTCTGGCACCTATTTTGGATTCTTTTTAAGATTTTATTGGGGAATTGGAGGGGAACAGCGTTGGGGAATCGGGGAAGGAGAACAGACAGGTAGACAAATTGCTGTTTTGTTCTTCGGTCTAGTGGAGGACATCGCCTCACTGGCCCATGTTGGTATTATCATTGTGCTCTTCCCAGGTGAGGCAATTGGTCGGCCGCTCATGGCGGCTCACGGCAGCTCACACCGGCTGCCGGCCGCTCACGCCGGCTGCCAGTCACTCATGTAGCTCGCGGTAGCCCACTGCAGCCCCACTGCAGCCTACACCGTCGCAGTTGACTCACGGCAGCCCAGCTCCAGGTCGAGCTGTTGTTCACCATCTTAGCTGTAGAGGGCGAGCGTCACTGGCCCTTAATGTGGGATCCCATCCGCAGCCCTGCTGCTCAGAGCTGGTGCTCCCAAGTGAGCTCTTAACCAGCTGAGTGACTCGGCCGGCCCCTTATTTTGGATTCTTAGTGATATGAGGGAATTTTTTCGTCAACTGAAGATGAATATAAAATAATTTTGCTTAACGAGAAAGAAAGCCCTTCGCTACTATTGCCCGAAGGCATGGACATTGTAAGTTGGTTTTAGTTGGTCAAGTGACTGTCTTGACTTGCTGTGATCCCATCCTATTTTCACTCTAGTAAATATAACCCTATAATTCAGTACATTGCAGCCTCAATGGGGGTAGTTTTGCCAGTAAGGTTAAAATATTTGTTTTATTTATTAAATCTCAGGATAATACATTTGCAAGTTCCCTTTCCAGGAGATACAGAAAAGGTTATCTAGACTTTTCCGAGCCATAGCTCTTTATCAGTGACTCCATATTACAGCCAGAGAGGTGGTGTCACTTCTTGTTCTAGTGGAATCTTCAGGTGATGAAGATGTTCTCTGAGTCGGGACATTTGTAGTTCCGCTTGAGCGACAGTGACCAGAGAAATAGCATTGGGGATTTTCTGTGGTTGGTACCTTTTGAGCACAGTGTATGCACTGGAACTGGGGAAAATGAAGGACTGTGAATAGTGCTGAGATGGAGAAGGGACCAGCACACTCACGACTGGCTGTGTCCCCAGACTCTGCCGACAGAAGTGCCTGCAGGGGCAATGGGGATGCTCACTGAACTTGGAGCTGTGCTCACCCACCTTCCTGTGATCCACAGCCGGAAGTGCGGCAGACCTTTACCCTAGATTCCATCACCGGGATTTTCCAGGAAACTCAGGGCCACTGGTGACAAAGCAGCAGACTAGAATGTGGATTCATACGACGTGCCTGAGAACATGGGCACTCAGGAGGCTCATGCCACCATGGGAGTCCTCCCAAACCATTAGGGTGGATGGAGTATCACATCAGAGCTTGGTCCGTCTCTCCCAGAACCCCAAGTCTGACATCCACGGGGTCTCAGGTTCCCTGGTGCACCCCTGAGAGTTCATTTCCCACTGGCCACTCACATACTCCCTCGACTTCCTTCAGCGTACAGGCACAGCACTTACGGGGCCAAGGTTCATTTCCCTAACAACACCACTAGGAGAGCTGAAAGTAGCCAAAAAGATGTGAGAACTTGGAGATAATGCTGGTTTAATGATTGATAAAGCTGGGAGGTGCCTAGGAGGCTGTTCAGAGTTATCATGAAAATGATAGGAATTCCAGATAATAGAATATTGGAAGTTGTTGGCACACCAATGTGGCATAATTCTACTGAAGCAAATACCAGAAAGTAAATTCCGAATCTGATTCCTGTGCTTTAAAATGCAAGGAAGGAAAGGAGTGTACGTCTCTACGTGTATTTGGTGCGTATGTGTTTTCTGGGACCAGGGTTCTCCGTGGCCAGAATGAAGGGAGCTGGGTCAGGCGGTCTCCAGCTGCCGTCCAGCTCTGAGATTTTATGACTGTACATAGTGACTTCTAACTGAATATGGTATCCTTCCTGGTGGTTTGGGAAATAATAGAGTCACAGGCTTAGCTTTGCTACCTCTCAGCTTTATAACGCCCTTTCAAATAGCTCTATTTCTAGAATTTCACCAAGAAACAATGTACTTTCCATATCAGAACTATGCCTTATTTGCAATCCTTTGCTTTAAACTTCAGACATCTTTTGCCTAGGTGGTTGTCCCAGCCCCATCATTTATTAACTGGGCAACCTTGGACATGCTGTAAACGTCTCTGTCCTCATTTCCTCATCAATAGAATGGGACTAATAGTGCCAGTTTCCCAGGAACCAGGATGATTCAATTACGTGATACACATGAAGTTCTCAGGAGAGCTCCTTGCACAGAGCGCTAGGCAGATAACGATTGTTAATCTCTACCCCCTCCCTCCTCCTGTTTCTTCCTCTTTCTCTCACTCTCTCTGGGAGATCCAGAGAGCTTTCCTGTGTATCAAACCCTGGTAATCCCTTTTTGGGGACAAGGGTTTATATGCATGCTCTGAGCGGTGGTCACCCCATCAAGGAAATGGGTTTCATAATGGTGGTCTAATGCTTTCCTCATGTTCTTCTAAAACAGGAACTGCCTTTACCATTCTGTTTATTTCTAGTTTCTCTGATAAGTTTGGGGGTTGCAAGAATATGTACCTTATGGATAAACATTGATCATGTGGTGGAACGGTCGTCTTTGCAGGCCGGAGGAGAGCTTTGATCATGGTTTAGGTCCTGACATTACTCAGCAGACTGAGATATTTTGGGCCAGGGAGTCTCAAAAGGCCAAGAAAGAAAGGATTTAAGAGCTTAAAAGAAAATAGAGGTTGCTTGTCTGACCCCCTTTTCAGATGAGGACACCGAGGCACGGGCTGGGTGATCTGAGGTGACACCGGAGGTGACGTGCTCACCTTTTCAAAGGCGCGCACTCTGCTGGGTGAGTGGGAGTGTGGTGGAGGGAGACGGTGACCATCGGCACACAGGGCTGGTGGGCGCCTTGTTGGATTCTAAAAATAGAGGAGAGCTTCTCAAATGAACGTGTTGAAAGATAGATTTGGAAAAGAGAAGATTCTCTGACTCCTAGATAGTGGGAAAATATTCCATTCCTGAGATAGAAAATGGAAGAAAAGGACCCGGATGAGGACGCTCTCTGTCAGAAGCCGCGGGGGTGGCTCTGCAGCAGGGGTGTCCGCGGGGCAGAGCCTCTGATGGGGATGCCAGGACCAGACCCCCGGGCTGTGTAATCTGAGGGGAATGCGGGCCCCAGACCCCGGGCTGTAATCTGATTACAGCAGAATTACCTGGCTCCCCTGGCCCTACCTCTCTTCACCGTTGGAGTCATGGCGGTTTGGGAAGTTGTCACTTCCTTTATTCTTGCCCGTCATTCAGGCCATTACGAATCTATAGAGAAGAAATCTGAGTCCACCAGGTCACAGCTCTCCTCCACCGTCCAGGGAGCAGGGCAGAAGTGTTTCCTCCTTACTTGGAGGAAGATGATTTCTTTGAGGGTGGCACTGGGGGTTCCCTGGTGGCCAAAAAAGATGTGGTGGTCCCCGGCTCACTGAGCTTACCTACTGGGGGACAGAAACATTAATCAAATGTGCACGCATGTGTACACACACACACACACACCCACACACACACACACACCACACACACACACACACACACACACACCACACACACACACACCTTCCCCCCGAGGTAGCAAACAGGTCAGCTTGGGAAAGGTGGGCACAGGGCTGGGAGGAGGACCAGGGTGGTTGGAGGTGGCCCTGGGAGGGGGACCTGAACTATAACCTGTCGTGTCATCTTTTTTGTTGTTAAGTCACTTACCTGGCTGCTTCTAGTCAGAACCCCCCAGAGAATGTTAATGGGTCTTTTCGCCCACCTGTCACGTGGTACCTAGCGGCGTGCCTTCCACTTTAGAGACAGTACATAAAATATCTGTTGGATGGGGCCAGCCGAGTGACGCGATGGTTAAGAACTGGCTTGGGACACCAGACGGCCCCGGTTCGGATCCCACATATGAGGGCCAGTGACACTGTCCTCCACAGCTAAGATGCTGAACAACAGCTCAACCTGGAACTGGGCTGCCGTGAGTCGCCGGCGACGGCGTAGGCTGCAGCCCCTGTGGCAGTGGGTTGCCATAAGCTACCGTGTGTAGCCAGCAGCCAGTGTGAGCGGCCAGCAGCCGCAGTGAGCGGCCGTCCAGAAGCCAGCGACTGATCTGCCTCGCCAGGGAAGAGCGCAATGATGGTGCCAACTTGGTCCAGTGAAGCCACATCCCCCACAACTAGACTGAAGAACAAAAGGACAGCAACTTGTCTGTTCCCCTTCCCCCAATTCCCCAGCGCTGTTCCCATCCCCCCAATTCACCAATAAAAAAAATCTTCAAAAAAAAAAAATCTGTTGGATGAATGAATTCCTAGTCCTAACCTATCTTCGACTTTTTTGTGAGTCAGTAAGTATTTGTTAAGTGAATAAATGATTGACAGCTAAAGAGTTGATTGATTATGACTCGATTGGGTTCATAGTTGATGGACATCTTCAGGGTATGCCAATGGTAACCCATCAAGTTCTGAAACACGCATATTTTTTGCAGCGTTTCAACAAATTTCAATTGAATTTAAACTGGATGTAGGTTATAGATTTTATTGTTTTCCAATGAAAAACAATTCTTCCATCATAAAGTAATTTTATAAATTTATTGAACAATGTTGATATTTCTCCACTAATCTCATTTTCTTAATTACAATTTTTTATTATAAGGTAACACAGTTCTAGGAAAATTATATATATATAAGAGAGAAGCAAACAATTTAAATTTAATGTGTATTGATATATTTATTTGATCGTATTGAGTGAATTCAAAGAACTTTATGATGAAAAATTCCCTGAAGAGTTGAATGTAATCTGTGTTTAAAAATGAAGTCTTAAAAATTGATTTTTTTCCCTCAGAGCTAACATGAACCATGCTTTGATTCTGATTTGTGGTCATCAAAACTAAATTCCAAATTCAGTAGATACTTTGCAATTTGTCATCACGTTAAACTGTGTTATATCCACTTAGAAAGTGAAATACGAGCGAAAGGCTTGGCTGACCTAGGAATGTGCTGCCTGACACACTGCTTCTAATGAGCCTTCATTTGGAAGGGGGCACCTCAGTGTTTTTCCTTCTGCCCCCCTTTAATTCTGCCCTCCCTCGATTTCTTCTACCTGCCATCTTTTGCTGCCCTGTCATTACTCTGCTCTCTCCCTTTCTCTTCCCTTCAGGCATCTTCTTTCAGGGGAAGTCCCTCTTCCTTTCTGACCTGCCTCTGGCCCCTTTTCCTTTATGGCTGGTGCCTCCCAGGCCTCCAGGGGGCTCCGCGGAGCTGCCTGTGGCGTCTCTCCCTTCTCCTGTCGGCTGACAGCCTCACATTTGCTGAGACACTGGACCCACACAGGGCTGCCCTGCGGAGGGATTCCAGATGGCATTGAAAGCACCAAGGATCTCTTGGTTATGTGGGTTGGGGTCACATGTCCAAAACTTGTACCAGCATCTACCCCAAAAAGGTCAAGGCTGAGGCTCTGTAACTGATTTTATCCTTGTAGAAGTAAGAGAAATGGAACCCTCACCAGAGTGAGGTGTATTCACAGCTAGTTAACCCGACTGTCCCATTTAATACATGCCTTAAGAAGTAAAGCCAAATATAATCTTAGACACATTTTAGTTAGAAAGTTTTGATTGCATACTGTTACGTTTATTTTTATCAGAACAAACTGGGTACAACTTCTAAATTACATTTTGTGATCCTTGATACTAGAGAGCCGTTAGTCACTGAACTACTATATGTATTTTTGAAATTAACAGTGGATTACATACTATAGCAGGCTATAAATTCTTGAAAATACAGTATTTAGGAGCCATTTTTATAAACGGAACCACTTTTAGCATATTTAAATGCCTCGTTGAAGATGATTATTAAATGTATTCACCTTGGTTTCCTGTAAGACTCGATCTGGGTAGAGATGAGTGTTCTTGACAAGCACAGATCTGATTTTGAGAAGCATTTGTGTCTTAAGAGCTCTTTTATTTTTTTCTCCTTAGAGAATTTTGAATCTTTCTTTTGGTTAAATGTGTTTCTTTTGAGAATTGTTTTAGGAATTACCTCTTCATAGCTATGGGCACATTTATCTTTATTATTTAAAAAATGCTTTTTGTTAGATGTTAAAGAAAAAAAAACCACTTTATCTCAAATGTGTCTTGTTCCTATACAGAACTGGTAATGTTTCAAAGCTGTTTCACATACTAGAGGTTTCTGAATTAGGAATTCACATAATAACAAATGCTGCTTATTTTGGTTCCCACAAAGGTTTGTTGTCGGAGCTTAAAATAAGACTGCAGCTGATTCATGTGACACATATTAACTGTTTATTTAGTGTAAGTACATGTCTGTATCTCTCATTTCTGATCAACCTGAAGAATTTGCATGCTGTGCAGCAGCCATCTTCTTTTATACTTTATTAAATATCTGTCAATTATAAATATCAAGGTTTTACATTAATGTCAAGATAGTACATCAAAAATTCATGGAATATGTGACTTTTTCCAAGGGTATTTAATACTTAATGCATTTGTGTCATTTTTCTTTCCAGAGATATTGACAGGTTTTATTAAGTGTTTGTTAGGGAGATTTCATTTTTATCAAGGGACTATAAAGAGAAGCTGCATGCTAAATCAATTTTTTAAAGCCGGAATATTGTTCATTTTTTCATCTTCAAACTCTTGTAATCCATAGGTTTTATGTAAATTTCTTCTTGGTTTATTTTTGTTTTATGTGAGTGATAGTCCAAGACAGAACTTTAATAAGGATCAAATATGCTGACTGTAGTGCTTTTTAATTTCCTTAAGCATAGCTACCAGACCCAGGCAATATGGTAAATTCTTCAAAATGTCATACTTACATATTTAGCAATATTACTTCTTTTTATTGAAGCCAAACAAATGATTTTAGATATTAATCTTCCCCAAACGTAGTGATTATTTTGTACTAGGTACAATATTACTGAGCCTCAGCTGGAATCTCCTGGAGAAGGGAGTGAAGGGTGCCAGGCTCGGCGTAGGAAAACGAACTCCTGGTTTGAAAGCAAGTTCCTCAGGGCTGCAGGTCTGATTATGAGCTGCGGCCGGTGTTCATTTCTGCAGCTTCAAGCGTTTAGAATGCTCAAGAAAGTGAAAATATCAGTCACTTAAAAATGTGCAGAAAAACTGTGGCTGGTTTCCAAAGACATCTTTGAGGGGGTGGAAGGTGGTGGCTGCTGTGGCTGACCCAGGTACCTGCCCCTGTTGGGCCCCGGTGCCGGGGAGACCCTGTCACTGTCTGTCACTGTTGTCTCTCTGACATGAACCCCTCACTAAAGCGAATTGGCCACAAAGTGGAAGCTTTCTGGTTTCATGTACAATTTTATTTTTAAAGTACAGGTTAGTCACGTGTCTTCTGTTGGAGAAGGCATGTCATGATAAACAAAACCCCTACAGGATGTTGCTCTGCAAAGTGAGGCGTGTTCAGTTAGCCTTCCTATGAAGGGTGAGCTCAAAGGCTGTCATCTAAACACTCTAGGAACTTGCAGGTAACTTCAGGTTAATAGGACATTTTTTAGAAGATGTATTTTTAAACCTTAACTTGGCCTTCAACAGGGAAAGACTTGGTATTTAAACAGAAAAAATCATTCTGTCCATCGTTGTTTTTGTTTTTGTTTTAAATCACTCTGTCCAAAGCTTAAAGAGTGTTTGGAATACACATTTTTCTTATTCTTGTTCATTTTTTCAGGCTATGTGAAAATGTTTCTTTTCAAAGTTAAATGTTTTTCACAGGCAAATCACTTTCAATCTTTGAATGTTTCAAGATCCTTGTAAAACTACTATATGATAACTTTAAGAGGTAGGGTAGGTATTGTAGAAACCAGATTTTGCTTGAGCAGAGCTGAAGTCGTAGTCATTGTAGATAAAGCCCGTCTTGGTTTGTGATAAGTTGCGATGAAGGCCTTCCTTGCCCTGGGAGAGAATTCAGGAACCGTGCAACTGCAACCAATTTACCATGACACCAGTAGGTGGCGGTAGTGTCACAGTTGTGAGAGCCCTGTTGAAATGAAAGTTACTTGCCATTCCCCATAGTGTCACATTTTGCTTCAGTATAACTGTTAAGTGCATGTGTCTGTGGCAGAATTGCTTTTTATATCAGAATTACGTACATTAGGCACACCCTATTTTTTAAGCAGATAAGAACAACTATTTCTAACAGATTAAATATTACATAACCCCACAGCCAAAATAATCTTAATCTGAAGAAAGCATTTGTGCATCTTTTCTTGAGTTTTCTTTACAACTTCATCAGGACTGTGAGCATGAAGCTATGTTTTCGGTAAGAAATGTATATAAGTAGTAGGAAGAGAAACATCTTGGAGAGTGAAGTTTTCATGTTTTCAGTCCTTGAGGAGGAGGTTGTTTGAACCGTCGCTGTAGTGTCCAAAGCTGTTTGAAGATCTTTGAGTTGGAAGATTCTTCCTCAAGTCATTTTAGCATTCAGCATTCCAATTTTGAGATTTCTCATCTTTTCTGCTATTCAATAAGTCAAACTTTTGGGTAGAGGGGTGCGGATCAGATTTTGAATACTTGGGGGATTTCGCATTGGAATTTACCAGCTTTCAAAATATTCTTGGGCATTCCACAGTTTAAATGAATTAAAGTATTTAAAGTAAGAAAAACAACAATGCTCTTCCACCTCCTAGAGTTTGCAAAGAGGTAGGATGTGAACACTCCCAAGTAGATCGGATGTGAAGTTTCATTTAATTGTAAGTGAAAGGAAATTTTAGCGACAGAATGCTGAAGTTTTTCTGTGGTACTTTTTACCATAAAATCAGTTCTAGGTAGAGGGACGGTTCTTATCTGCTGAATTTGTACTTTTTTGAGGAAAAACCTGAATACTGTTGTGGTTAGGTTTCCTAATTCAGTGGAAAGCATTTCAAGATGCTCAGGACACAGCCCAGCGTTTCATTTGTTACAAAGAAGAGGCATTAAGCAGCCCCAGCCTCGTAGACTCTGGCATCTTCGCTATGGCTGACCGTGGTATCAGTTTTTTTTTTTTAACCCCAAAGATAGGATTTCCTGATATTCCCGTAGCAGCTAGAAAACGCCCCAGGGCAATATGCTATTTTATATATTGACTTAAAAACGCTTTCTTTAATTTCATTTTGATGATCACAGCCGTTAAAAATCAATGTGAATATATTTTTATACGTTGACTTCTTCCAAAGGGTTAAAACTGGGCCGAGGATTAGAGGGGAGAAGCGGGCACCTGGGAGCTAACACCCAATTGGCAGCCTTTTGTAATATATAATTTGCCTAAAATTGCGCACTGAGCACAAGCTTTTGTTTTCTAATTGATTTACGGTTTGAGCCACTTTTACCTCATCCCCTACTGTCCTGCGCACGGTGCCAGCGAGTACATTACAGAGAGCGATGATAAATCACTGTGCACTTGTGATGCTAATGCGTCAAGAGTAAAAACTGCACACTACATGGAGTTTCATGCATTAACAGTGTGCAGACACAGTACAGCAGGATTTCATTTGTATCTCAGGAATAACCATTTGTTCATTTGATCGCTCGCTGCAATCTGTCTATCAGACTGTAATTGAAACTGAAGATTAAAATTATACTGTTACAGCTTTTAATTTCTTAATTGAGACAAAGTTTTTAAGTGCTTGAAAGGCCTAAGGTGCAGGGCTGCGGGGGGAGCGTTGTGGAGACAGAATATGAAATGTATAAAATTTTTCTCGCAAGTGTGAAGTTTTGGATATTTTTACCAAATGTTCTTTTGTCCAGGAAAAAAAAAAAGAGTAGTAAAATTTAAGTATGCCGATCTCTCTGTTTTGAATCTGTTTGTAAAATTTATTTTTTAAATTTGCAAAACTATATTTTTCTTGATCTTTTTTGTCCTGGAGCCACACTTAACCATGTGTATGATTCATTTACGCAAACCAAGCTGATTCCCATCCAAATGATTTAAGTCGAAGATAAATGAAAAGAACTTTCCATTTATTAGAGTGCCTTTAATTGTCCCTTTTATTGATATAAGAAGAGATTTGAAATCTATGCATAAGGGTTATGAAGGGATATGCAGTACCTGATGGCAGAAGACACAAAGGGAGGCCGGGCTGGACACCCGACTTTGGGGGGGGCTCTGGGTTTCTGTTTGGGGGGCGTGACTACCTTTTGTGAAGTCAGTCTACCTTAAATTTTATTTTTGCGCCCGTGTCTGTGGGTTCTAGTATCAAAATGGGAAGCAGCAGATTTATGGCGGCTGCTGGGCACAACAAATTAAGTTGACAGTGATGTATGAGAGCGTAATAGCATGATGATCCCTCAGTAGCGCCGCTGGACGCCGCCTGCTGCATTTGGCTCTTGTTAGGATCTGTTAGGCAGCTAAATAATGAAATTCTGCTGACTGACTTCTGTTTTCTCTTTTTCTCTTTTCACCTCTGCTTTCTAAAACTTGTAATTCCCAGACCCATCCTCATGCCAACAAACTGCCCTTGAAGGATTCTTTCACTTATGAGGACTACAGGTTGGTTGGGGTGTGGGGTGTGTTGTGTGTGTGTCTGTGTGTCTGTGTGTGTTGAGGTGTCTGTGTGTCTGTGTGTGTTGGGTGTGTATGTGTGTGTCTGTGTCTGTGTCTTGGGGGTAGTTCCTGAGTGAATTTGGGATGTTGGAAGGGAGACATGCTTCAGGAAGAAATGACCTGTGTGGCCATGTAAAGCCTCCAGACGGCGATAGTCTTTCAGAAGTTATAATGGACAGCTGGGATAAGTGTCAGCATTTTAATGGCTATGTAGAAATTGCCATTAACCTGTAATGGTAGGGGATCAGTTGAGGCAGCCAGCTGATATTGGAGATTAACATTAGTGTGGGGTGGTCATGAGGATTTTGTTTTCTTTTTAAATAGACACTTTTAGTGTAAAGTGGGACTCCTTTTTGAACAAGATTTAATTCACTGCACAACATAATAAAAAATAGCACTCCACATTTTGTAGAGTTCTTAGAGGACTTCTGATCAGAAAGGAGTTACGTTTTGTACCTTAAACGAGGTTCAGAGTCAGCATTTGGGTAGAAGAGGGTGGAGCTGGGTTGGGGGAGGGGGTCGTGCAGCAGCGAGACCTTGGGAGGCCTGGAGATCTCTGTGTAGGGCCCTCCTCCCGGCCTCTTCCCCAGAGCAGCCTCCCTTAGTTGCTCACCCCTGGCTTCCCTCTGGCTCCCCTTTTCCTTTCCTTTCCCCCTTCCCCCTCTCAAGCCTGGATTTAATTTTAAACGATGGCGAGGAAGCCCAACCATCAGCGTTGGTACTTAGGAAAAGGTTTTAAAAATTAGGAAAAGGTTTTGAAAATTCGTGAGCAGCCAGGCAGACCTCAGGTTCCAGTTGAGTTGTTACAGCCGTGGGCTTCACGTGTTCTGAGTGTAACTCACCTCTTCTCTGGTTGTTCCAGGTGGGCAGTCTCTTCTGTTATGACACGACAAAACCAGATTCCCACGGAGGACGGCTCCCGGGTGACCCTGGCGCTGATTCCCTTATGGGACATGTGCAATCACACCAACGGCCTGGTAACGACCCCCTCTGTGTGTTGTGTTTAACGGGGGAGGCTGTGGTTAAGCTTGAAAGTGGCCATTCCACCTACAAACCATTTTCCCCGCTGACTGCCTCCTCCAAAGGGAACAAACGCCCTCCTGCCGCCCACAAATAGAGGCTGATCTTTTTCTCTCCCTGTGTTTACTTAATCCTGGAAACCGGGAACTTGAATCTTACATCACTTTAAAAAAACCACAGCGAGCTGCATTTATTTGCTAAGCCATAATTCCAGCCTAAACATTCATTTTCTTATCTTATTGAACCACAGACTAAACCAAACTTTCTTTTTTCTTAGTCTTGTGAAAATAGCAATTTATTGAAAAAAACCTTTCTTCTTTCTGATTTTTCCTCGCACGTTCCATGTTTTCTCCCTTTGCTGACTGTATTTCCGGTTACGCACGGTTCTCTGATCCCTTGCCGGCCCCCCTCTCTCACCTGACATGCTGACACTGACACGTCTTGGCCCGGTTACTGACCTGCTTTTGTTTGGGAGCGGGTCCTGGACTCCTGGAGTCGGGGCCGGAGGACGCTGCACTTGGGCTTTCCGCGCTCAGCCTGGAGTGCAGGACCCAGCTGGCAGCGTCAGATGTGGGAAGCGCTGGTTGGGAGACATTAAGAAAATAGGGAAATTTTGTGATGATGGTTAAATACACTGAGATGCGGAAAAGGAGGAAGCCTGCTCCCTGCTTCTTAGCATTCTTTGGATTCCAAGCAACAAAGGACGTGGCCGGCTCTCTGCTGAGACGCGCATTTGAGGACGATTTCCTGATAGCAGTAGATAGAAGTGTGACCAACTTCACAACATTTTGAATTTTTAAACATTATACTGGTTTGGTTAATTTTTTTTGATCATCCTTTCTCAGTGTTAGCTTTCTTTGTTATTATTAGCAGTATTATAAATAGACTGGGAAAATGCTGTAAATGACTGTTTCACATCTAATTCTACAAAGTGGCCAGCACACAGGTAATGTGTGCCAAACACTTATGATAGAGCACCCTGGCGTTCACTGGGGAAGGGCTAGCAACAAGTACACTATTAAATTGTAGAGAAAGACTAGTTCCACTTGTATAATTATGTTTTTGCCTTAATTTAATATGCTTAATTTAATTAGCCATTTTAAGGCATAGTACCGTATTTTATTTATTTTCATTAATGAATTTGATTGAACTTAAAAATTTTTTCCAGTAGCTTTTAGTATTTGACTATAGTAGTTTTCTTTTTTTTTTTTTGATTAGATCATTGATTCCCAAACTTGATAGATCCTTAGGGTTTATTTTTTTATTTCTAAAGTTTAACAAGTACGTACTTTACTATAAACGCACAAAACCGATTAAACAGCACAGAAACCTCTGCTGAGGTCCCCCCCCCCCATGCCTCCCGGGCTGACGGGTGCACAGGCCTCTCCCACCCTGTGCTGTGCATTTGAACCCTCACACACTCACAAGCACACACTGGTTTTTGTGTTGCTTTCATGTAAATGGGATTGAATGATTTTCTAATACTGTTCAGAAAGTCGTTAACTTCCCACAGGCCTAGTGAAACCTCGCTAACCTTTGGAAGATTTCTACAGGATGGTAGTGCTTTCCTTATGGTGGTGATTCGCCCTGCATAGGTAACTCAGCACCACTGGGGAACTGTCCCCTGTAATCGCAGTACTTCATGGGAAATTTCGTCTGGTAGAATTTAAGAATCTATTTTAACACTATGAAGTTGTATATTATATGTATTAACAGTTAATCTCTTTTTAAAAATAAGGTGCTTGAAGTTAAGGCTCGGCTTTTCAGACAGATTTCCTTTTGTGAGTGTGTCTATCCTGACAATTGTTGTCTGTCTATTCTGACTCTCACTGAGAGAGAGGAGATAGAAATTTGTATCCCGGCAACGCTGTGTGCTTCGAACAATGTCCCAAAAACCTGGTTATGGGAGTAGAAATGGAAGAATCAGTCTGTGGCAGTAATTTCAACCCAGTAGCAGCGAGAAGCAGCAGAAGGAAGTAAGAGGCTGGACGAATACCTGGGCCAGAGATCCTGGCGAACGTGAGCTGATGCCCACGCCACGCAGAGAAACCGATTCAGACAAGTTTACAGACACAGTATTAAGCTGTAAGAAATAATACGCCTTTAAGTGCTGCACGACTTGTTCAAAACTAACATAAGCAGCAGGCCTCCTTTCTTGAGGCTGTTCAGTTTGCACAGAGAAGGACACTTGTAAGTGGTTTACAGGCCATTGTGTTAGCTCCAGCAGGTAAAGTGTGTGGGAATAATCGGCCCTGGTGTTTGAATATGTGACTACAGTCAGGGTGAAGGAGCATTGGAACGCTCACACAGAATTAAGCGAGGCTCCTTTTCAAGGTCTTTCTGTCTGAGTACTGAAAAATCTAAAACATTTAGATTGACATGAGGCTTCCAGTCTCCAAGTAAAAGCCAGGTTTATACAAAGGCAGACAAGACCCCCTGCCCAGCCTGTCTCCATTGCACACATAGGCTTGGTCCCCTGCGGTTCCGCAGACACCAGCACAGCCCACCTCAGGGCCTTTGCACATGCTGTACCCGCCTCCGAAACATTGTTCCTGGGATCACTAACAACAGGACTACTCAGAGACCTCTTCTAGCGAGGCCACCCTGAGCGCCCTGCACAAAATCCACACCTCGCCTCCCATGAGCCTCCCTTCCTGTCCTGTTGTCTTTCCTCCTATATTTCTACCTATTTATTTTTGTACTGGCGGCCCTCCCCGCTGCCCCCTCTGGGCCCACTTCCCCTGACTTCCTTCTTGTCCCTTCACGCTCCTGTCAGGTCCCTGTGAAGCCACACTGGAGAGCCAGACTTCTAGGGCTGGGAGTTGACGGGCAGTTCCTGTTCCATACCTTATTATCAAGGTCATGTTTGGAGTCAGAAAAGTGAATTTTTTTTTTTTTTAAATGTTGGGCAGGAACTTCATGGAGCTGATTTTATCAAGTGTTCAAGCTGTTCTGTGAGTGAAAGTGTTCAGCATACCTGGCTTCTCGTTGTTGCTTTCAGATTTCTCGTTGGTCTTGCTGATCAGAAGTATGAAGGATTTCTAGATGTGTGGTTAATAAAAACCATTGCTTCTGGGGGGGGGGTTGGGGTTAAAGATTAGTGTTATGTGGCGTTCGATCCCAGAATGCCATTCCCTGGACTCAACATATTTATCTTTTGGACCCAAGCTGTTGATACTATTATTAGCAAGTAGCACTTGTCAGTCTTGAATTTTGATTCTCTAGGATAAGATGAGGAAGTCAGAAGTAATTAATGAGCATTCATAGACAATCTTAAGAGATTGGGGATAGGGAAAGGAACAGGCTCCTGAGAAGGATATTCTAATATAAATTGGGGGTCCTGTTCTTTTCCGGGGGGGTTCACGCATCACGTAGGTCTCAGAGGTCAGTGTCAGGTATTAGGCTTGCTAAGCACCAGAGGCAGAGGTGAAAGTGGAACGCCGGGCCTGACTGGTGGGGGCAGGTGGGCACAGACAAAGCACCTGGGGAGTCACCTGGTGTGGGGCCGGGGTGTGAGCACAGGTGACTGAGGCTCGGATGAGGGCTCAGGAAGAAACGGGAACAGAGGCAGTCCCAGGCACAAGGGAGCCAGAACGGTGGCCGGTGTGGCAGGCCAGTGTGTGTTGCCGGNCCTGAAGTTGCCAGCAGGCCTCTAAATGCCAGGCATTCTATTAGAGTAAATAACACTGCAAA
Organism: Hipposideros armiger; assembly: GCF_001890085.2. Classification (NCBI taxonomy): domain Eukaryota; kingdom Metazoa; phylum Chordata; class Mammalia; order Chiroptera; family Hipposideridae; genus Hipposideros; species Hipposideros armiger. The sequence goes on from NW_017731393.1 coordinate 4,951,731, forward strand.
CAGAATCTGCTTAAGTCCCAAATGTTCTTGCCTGGGCTGAAGGGAGGCCTGGTAAACTGGACTTGCTCAAGAATTTGCAGCGGCACCAGAAGGTTTCAGACAGGAGGTCAGCTCGGTAATGTCGCCAGCGATGCAGGAGCGACAGTGCTGGCTTTGGAGACCAGTTGGAAGCTTTTTGCAAATGCTAAGCTAGGCAGTAAAGAATTAAGCCCTCAGAAGGGGGATAAAAGAGCCCAAGGATAACTTAGGAGATAAAATGCCACCAGCTGAGGTGCGAAGAGTTTCTTTGTGACTCTTGTGCCATGACTCGAGGTTGCCTGTTCCCCAGTAGGATAGGAGAGGTTAGGAGATGTAATTAGTGGGGTTTTTGCATTTATTGTAATGGGCTTAGAAACTCTCACAATATAGCTCTCAGCAGAAAGAAAATGAATAGGATACAACTATTTTCCTTTGCTTATCTGAAAGTTTTCATTTCTCTAATTTCAGAGTAATATATGTACATAATTCAGAAACCGCTTTTCTTTTCCCGATTCTTTATCCAAAGGAAAACCTACTTCAGTTTCTTAAAGGCCAAACATTAGATAAAGACAATATTTGCAAGTCAATTAGAGTTCTCCGGAGTCCTAAATCCGACTGTGGGGGGCAAATGCCACAGCATTGCCCCCTGGGGGGGGCCTCAAAGGCAGTAACTCGGTAATAAATGGTTTATGTTTGGTGAGACCGGCAAGTGATAATCTGTACAACACATTTACATCCTCTCCTTCAGGTATGGAATCTTCCATAAGAATTTCTGGTGTAAATAGTATTAATTAAAATAACGTAGCATTTCTTCACTCGGTTTTACGAAGTACGCACAATGCACCCCTTTGAGTACTTGGAATAGCTTTTATTCTCTAATTGTCAAAAAAAGAAAAAAGGCCTCCTGAGTGAGCGACCCTGGTCATCTTGGGCTTCTTGTCATCTCCAGATCACCACTGGTTACAACCTGGAAGACGACCGCTGTGAGTGTGTCGCCCTGCAGGACTTCCGGGCCGGAGAGCAGGTGGGTCCCAGTGTCTGCCAGTGGGCTGCCTGTGGGCCCTGAGTTAACACCGTGCTGGTAATTTACAAAGGCGTCTAACTCAGGCAGAAAATCTTGGGGCTTATATTCAGGATGGTTTGGGAATACATCTTGAGACCTGAAGCTGCTATAAACATACTGAGCTTTGCGTTGGACCTTTGGATCCACAAAGAAAAAAGATTTAAGTGCAGCCATTTGCACCATTGACCTAATATTTGTAATCACCTAAAATTTGTAACTGAAAAGAAGCTTTGTTGTTCCAGCAGGAGAACAAATTTTTCAATTTTATAAACTGCATTGCTGTCATTTCTTTCTCTTTTGACTAGAACCTTCTTTATAAAGAAGCAGTTTATTTAAGTGGCAAAAACACAAGGGAATCAGGAACCATAAGATCTATCATCTTGTGCTTTCCCTTTAATCTGAATTTTTAGTCGAATAACTTGGGCAGGGGCAAGATTAAGCCTTTCAGTATGTTTGAAAACACGCACCTGTAAAGGCCTGTGCTTTGTCAGTTGTGTGACCGAGCAGATAATACACAAAACCCAGAGCTGACGTTCCAAATGAGACAAAATGAAAAGGCAAGTCTAGCCAAGTACTGATCTCTCCCTGCAGAAAAGTTCATAAAACCCCCTGCTGGTTGCAGAAGGGCCAGAGGACCTAGAAAGGAATTCCTCACAGATAAGTGCTTTAAATTCCTGCTCCAGAAGAGGAGAGGAAGAAGGTGGTGAATTTTAAAGGGCACTAGAAAAGCGATAGCCTTGCTCTCCCTCAAAAGGACAGGCTGGTGAGGGAGGCCTGGGGACCCCAGGTACAGACTCCTTTCTGTACCAGGAAGGCCCCTGTGGGCAGCGGAAGTGATGCTTATACTCACCATCTCAGACAGTTGGGGAAGTTGGGGAAATTGCACACCTTGCCAAAACTTCACCGTAGCTACACATGATGTCCCGACTAGGTGTGTGAGCACTTCAGAGCTGTTTTGTCGCATTATGTATATGAGAATTGATCCATTGTCCTGCTCTGTGTTAAGAATGGATGTTAAGTTTCTTTTATGTCCCTTTATTTTTTCTTTACTGCATCTCAGATTTACATTTTTTATGGCACTCGGTCCAATGCAGAGTTTGTGATCCACAGTGGTTTTTTCTTTGACAATAATTCACACGACAGAGTGAAAATAAAGCTCGGAGTGAGTAAAAGTGACAGGCTGTACGCCATGAAGGCCGAGGTCTTGGCTCGTGCTGGCATCCCCACGTAAGTAGAAAACAATGGTCAGCTCTTCCCTGTGGTTTGAAACATGTCCAGCTGCATAATGTTTAATTGGTGTGTTAATAAAACTTCTCTACAGTAGTTTGTCTTAATCCCTTCATCCCTGTTACGCAGCACATTGAAACCCTTGAGATGCGTGGCAATTGACCCGCGTTTTCAGATAAACATAATCGTGTTGCTGGGAGCGTTCAGCCAGTTCTAGGGGGTGTGGCCTGAAATCCTCATTAAGTAAAATTAGTGCTTTGGCATCATTAATGTCTTTCACCTTGAAAAGGTTAATAACCTGGTCAATTTGTTTCATTTAATTCTTGGCCACCATTAGTTTCTGTAATGAAGTCATGGTCCTCAGCAATTTCGAGAATTTCTGGTTAAATTCTTTAAGGTTATTTTGCATTTGAGGTGCACAATGATAAAGAAGAAGAATTATGACTTATTGGTTCTCCCAGGAATGGAGGAACCATTCTTAATGAAAATGGATTAGGCAGGCCTTTTTTTATTGAACTTGTCAATATTTGATTAATGATTAAAATGTGAACTCAACATAAATTATTGTGAACATATTTTAAGAACCACGGGCATGCTTAATTCTCGTAACGTGTTGTGTGCAGCCTGAGATTAAGGCTGTTAGACTGTAAGAATTGCAGTCAGAGGTGGTTACAGCCATCCTCTTGGTCAGCCAGGCCTCCTGTGTGTTGCAAGGACCGAAAACAGTGCTTACATGCTTGAGACGAGGCGCTGGAGCAACTCGGGCTGGCTCTGTGCTCCTTGGGGACGACCACGGGTTGTAGACGTAAGGGATGGCTTTCCCTTTGGCGCAGGGAGGTGACTGTTGCAGTTGACTGACCTCCTTCCTGCTTTGTCAGTTCCAGTGTCTTTGCCTTGCATTTTACGGAGCCGCCCATCTCTGCCCAGCTCCTGGCTTTTCTCCGAGTATTCTGCATGACCGAAGGTAAGACAGGAAAAAAAAGATGTTCACTTTTTTTCTAATTCAGGAAAATATAAAGCGTCGGGATTCAGATTAAAGATAAAATTGCTGAAAACCAAAGTACTTTTTGGGAGGAGGTAAGATGGTAATGTTGGAGAAATAAAAAATTGATCTATTTTACCCTAGAAATGCTTTATTAAATCCTCGGTGTGCTATCAGTATTTGTTTGTAATAAACAGATAATTCTCTACTGCATTGGAAGAAAACTTAAAAGATCTTGGATTGTCTAACTATCAAAATTCTACATTTTAATTTAATTTATTTTATTTTTAAATTTTTATTTTTTATTAGTTTCAGGTGTACAAAACAATGTACTAGTTAGACATTTACCCTCCTCACAAAGTGATAGCCCCCTTTCCCCAATCTACTACCCCTTTGACATCGTATATAGCTGTTACAATACCATTGACTATTCCCTAAGCTGTACTCCATATCCCGTGTGTGTGTGTGTGTGTGTGTGTGTATATACATATATATAAAATTATAATTGACACTCAGCATTATTCAGCTTCAGGTATACACTGCAGTGGTCAGGCATGAAGATGGACATGTTTAATGTGCTTGTTGCCCAAGCCTGACAGAGCCTAATTTCACTCACAGTGTACTAATACCTTTCATTCGCCGGAGAAGTGGATGATCAGCTGATCCTGAAGTCACGTGGCCAGCAGTGGCGTGTGTGGGCCACTTCATTTGGTAGCCGACTGTTCTGAACCTGAAGTTGCCAGCAGGCCTCTAAATGCCAGGCATTCTATTAGAGTAAATAACACTGCAAACAGAATCTGCTTAAGTCCCAAATGTTCTTGCCTCCAGCCTCTCTGTTCAGGCACAGAAAGAGTTAAACATATGTATTGGGCACTGACTTTTATGTTTGCTTAAGTCAGGCATTTGGGGTTTCTTCCTGAGGTTTGGCCGGTTGTAATTGTGTTTTCATTTTTCATCCGAAACTGCTGCTCCACATCCCCGGTGCTGAGGTTTCATTGTGTGAGTGAGTGTG
>NW_017731393.1:4956132-4971950 GCF_001890085.2 Hipposideros armiger
GAGAGAGAGAGAGAGAGGAGAGAGAGAGACAGAGAGAGAGAGACAGAGAGAGAGGGAGAGAGAGGAGAGAGAGAGAGAGACCACCTTACTGAACAGACCAGATGAGTCAGCGTCCTTCTGACCCGGGGAAGGGTAGTAGTCGGGCCGCAGCAGTAAACCACGGCCTGTGGAGGGGAGTCGGCTGGGCTCCCGAACTTCATGTCTGGATCCAGGACGAGTGCTGCCCAGGTCCAAGGCCTTCATCAGGAGGAAGGAGAAACCTAGTCCCAAATACAGGGAAGCAGTTTAGACACCAGCTGCAGAACCCGCCGAGTGCGAGATGGCACTTGTCCCTCAGAAGCACCATATTGCTGCAGCCTCACTGTCACTCAAGTGAGAGCTTTTGGTGACCTGGTCCTGTGGTTCATCAATTGCATTTAACGAACAGGAATCACTTTTCTTGCATGTACTACAGGGATACAGAATTGAATGTCACAGTTCCCCTGCTGAAGGAATTTATAAAGAAGGAATAATGGTAATGATAACCCCTATAATGTGTTAACACCCACTGTGTGCCTGGCACGGTCCTCATCAGCCCGGTGAGAGAGAGGGGTTCCCATTTGACCATTTGACTGGTGTAGAACCCCCAGTTCAGAGAGGATGAGGAACTTGACCACTCAGCCAGCAGGTGGTGACCCTGACTTGGAGCCCGCGCCCAGACGTCCCATGTAGCTTCTGCTGGTTTGCAAATCATGTAATCCACGGAAGAGATCCTAGTACTCTAGGGGCGGGAGGAACCAGCGTTTGACATGGAGCCAGGCTGAGGAGCGAGGGTACTGTCCACTCTCTGGGTGACCAAACGCACGTTCCCGTGGTGGCCGGCTGAAGGGACGAGCCCCTGTGAGGACAGGGCTGACCCCAGTGCAGGCACTCTGTCCAGGGTTTGCCAGCTGGAGGAACATGGGAAGGAAACCCACTCCGGGAGCTGTGGGCCCACTTCCCCGAGTGTTGCCCAGTTTCAGTGTTAAAAAGTGGCAGCGAGAGAAGGGCCTGCTTCTGCCCTTCAGCTTCCAGCACGGGAGGGGGGAACCTTGGGCAGGTTGAGGAAGAAAACAAAAGCAATAACCTCCCGCATTTGGGGCTTCTAAGAAGAGATTTCTGCCACTAAGGGAGCGTTTCTTAAAATCTTCATTACCCTCTACAAAGAATAGAAACTGAAGGATCAAAAATCTAAATCCTGAATTTTATCATGATCTTTTACTAACAAAGACAACTCAATAAATTTCTTTTTTGAACATTAGAGTAACTTCTGTATTTTTTTTAAAGAAAAAAATCACTTTAGGGCCATCGGTGATTCTTTCGTTTCTCTTTAGTCATAGACAGTTTGTCATGTCAAGACAATTGGTGTATTCTTCGAATCCTAAGACTGATAAGAGTTTGGTTTGCTGGCAACAGAAGTTCTTCAGTTTGAATTGTAAATAGTGACAGCTGTGGGGCATTTTGCTCTGAAAGAGATACTGTCTCATAATTACATAAGGAGCTGGGTGTGTTTCTTGAGGATGAATAGGATCGGCATGTTTTGGTCTTTTGAAGATAATGTGCCAGGAGAGAAAATTCTCAGAGCAGTTGCTGAGTTCTTTCCTTCTTCTTAAATATATTTGAAGGTAATTGAGATGTTACTTGGGGTTTATTTGTGTGTGATTCCTGTTTAAATTCCTGACAAGTGAGGGACATAGGCACGTTTTTCATTAACCGAGCTTTTCATAGTCCATTTTCTTGTTTCTCTCTGTTTGTGGGCTTACTTGTTATGAGACAAATAACTTTGTCAGGTCAACTAGGAATAAGCACCAATCAGACCTAAATTTAGAAGGATCACTCTTGTGCTGTTGTTCGTTTTTTACCCTTTATGCTGTTCACCTAAATGTCTTCTTGACCCAGTTGGTCTGACGAGCTCATGGCTTGTAGGAAAGGTGTTGTCAAAATGTCACTATAGATTGTCTTTCAAAAGTATCTCATGTCTTTCCAAAGTACCTCGTGAAACTGTCCAAAGGCTCTCAGTGTCCCTCATAAACTCATGAGAAATGGATTGCTGTGCCGAGGCTTCATCTGGAATTCGGCTCAGGAAGACGGACCTAGTTTTCCTGCCGGAAACGCAGCTCTGACTCGACTCTGGAGAGTCGGGAAATGGCCTGGCTGACAGAGCAGGGAGAGCTTTTAGCCACAAAAAAGTGACATTGGTGGAGAAGATCTTTGTAAGGTGGATTGCTTGTTAAAATGAGTAGTGCTTTTTCTCCCCTAACAGATGGCTGTTTGTGTTTCTTGCAGAAGAATTGAAAGAACATTTGCTAGGAGATAATGCTATCGATAGAATCTTCACCTTGGGCAACTCGGAATATCCTGTGAGCTGGGACAATGAAGTCAAACTTTGGACGTTTCTTGAAGACCGAGCCTCCCTTCTTTTAAAAACATACAAAACAAATACTGAGGTAATTAGATTGATTGAATTAGGATTTGAGCTTTGTCATCTTTTAAAAGATGCTTAATAAGAGATTCCTTCACAAATGTAAATGACTGTAATTCTTCAGCAAAATCGTGTACTTGACATTTTTCATTCAACTTAGCATTTCTCTATTTAACACATTTATACTTATTAAGAGAGTCATATTCAGGCATTGTTGATTAGAAGATAAAATTTTAAAATTATGTAATACTTGTCTATAATTTCTAATTCATATCATACAACAAACAAGTTTTCTTTTATGCTTTCAAAGTTTGCCATTGAGTCACTAATTTGAAATACTTCTCGTTCGTTCGTTCGTTCATTCATTCATTCATTCATTCATTCATTCACTCATTCATCCATTCATCCATCCACTCATCCACTCATTCAGCCAAGGGCTGAGCCCTGGGGCTCTGTCAGTGCACAGGACAGACAGAGAATGATTTTAAGAGTAAGTGAAGTTCTTTGTCAGTGTGTTAGAGCACCATTTGATTTAGGCTCTTCTTTTTTGCTTTATGATAGTTTTATTGAGGTATAATTTATATACAGTAAAACTCACACTTCTAAAATGTACACTTTGATGTACGTATTATAGACTTGCAACCACCTCAAGTTCTAGAACCTTCTGTCACCCCCTAAGTTTCCCTCATGGCCCCATCCCCAGCAACAACTGATCTGCCTTCTGTTGCTGTAGTTTTACTGATTTAGGCTTCTTATAATTCATTTTGCTCTTTTTCATTTTCCAGGAAGACAAGTCCTTCTTGAAAAACCATGACCTTTCTGTTCGTGCAACAATGGCCATCAAGTTGCGCTTAGGCGAAAAAGAGATTCTGGAAAAAGCGGTGAAGAGTGCAGCTGCGAACCGGGACTACTACCGCAAGCAAATGGAGGAGGGGGCTCCGCTCCCCAAGTACGAGGAGAGCAACCCGGGGCTACTGGAGGGCGGCGTGGTGGACTCAAGGCTGCCGCTGGTCCTGAGGAACCTGGAGGAGGAGGCCGGCGTGCAGGAGGCCTTAACCCTCTCGGAGGCCGTCAGCCGGGCCAAGGCTGCGGAAAACGGGCTCGTCAATGGCGAGAACTCTATCCCCAACGGGACCAGGTTAGAAAAGGAAGATTTAAATCAAGAGCAAAGTAAAAGAGCGACTGAAGACGCCAAAGAACCTTCTTCAGACAGCACTGAGGAAGTTAAAGAGTAGCTCCGAGGATGCCCAGTCTGCGGGGGAGTCAGCTTCGCAGACGTCCGCGGACAGTCCACTCACATTGCTGTGTTTCCTGTTCACGTTTTTGGTTTTTGTTTTTTCTGCAGAGAGGAAAATATGTTTTTGCTGCTTTATATAAAAATAATTTTTTTAAGTTATTTAAAAAAGGTCTAGCTTCCCTTTTTGATTAAGATTGCCATCTTGCTTTTAGGCAAAACAAAGAAGTTAACAAACCGTGGCAGCAAGGGGGACAGAGGTGGCTTGGAAGATTTTGCAGACCCATTGTGGGCAAATGTGTTTTCTTCCTGGGGACGAATCCGGCTCCTCCGTCAGCTGTGCTTTTGTGGGCCTGTCAGCTTGACAACCAGAATGAAAGCCGGCTCTGCCGCCTGCCAGCAGGACTGGATGGCGGAGCTCTGGGTCCGTGTGCTGGTGGGGCAGTTGCACAGCAGAGAACAGGCTTGAGGTTTGGAAACTTGAGAGTCTGGGCAAAAAATTTTTTTTTCCTAAAACTATAACACCCCAGTACCAAAAGAAAAGGTAAGGTGGCAACCTCGTTTTTAATAGTTTTAAATGTTGATAATCCTAATTATATAAATACACACACACACACACACACACACACATCTAGTGATTTCTAAAGATTTGTTTACTTTTTGTGTTTTGTTTTACTGTATTAAAACTTGCCCTTTCTTCTTGAATCAAAGTAGGACATGCATCATCTTCCTAATTTTAACTGTTGGCTCTGATTTTAAAGTGATGCATTTGATTTCCAGCTTCAGAGACGGAGAGTTTGCAGACCCAGTGGCCACAGCCCTCCGGCCAGGTTCAAAGCGAGGTGGCTCCCGGCTCTTCCGGTTTTCATAACAAGCTAGAGATTTTCAGAGCTACACTTTTGAGTAAAAGGCCTTATTAAAATGAAAACATGGTTAATGTTTTTGTCTGTTCCTTTTCTTTGGAGTGGGACAGGACCTTGGAGTGGAGCTTTTATGCAAACTTTCTACGAATTCAGCAGGCAGGTTTTGTACCTGACCTGTGCTGTGTGCTGTGCTGGCCCTGACTGGGGTTTCAGAGATGAATGCGGTCACCCCTCACCAGCCCTACAGTGGGTGTTCCGGAGGGGACCTGGCAGGGACCTGGTGGCAGCAGGAGCACGAAAAGAGGAGCACTTAAGTTTGGGGGGAAGTAAAGGCTTGGGATGGTGTTCTTGATGGAGGCTGAGGGTGTCCATCCCCAGCAAGCCACCTGTGTTCAGGCCACGGATTACCGGCCTCCTTTTGCCGTAAATGTTTACAGCGACTCTGATGTTCTACTAAGCACATCGTTCACTCTGAAAGTGCTATGTGAGTGATTTGCCCAGCCTTTGGGGTGGACACTGCCACACACAGGTCGTCCAAGGGTGGTCTCGGTGTTTCTCCTTGGAGAAGACACAGCTATTCTGAGAACACGTGTCTTCTGGGGCTCGGCTGGTCAGGTTTACCTGCTGCATCGAACAGGAGCGGCAGGTTTTATCCTTATGGCGGGGCGCATCCCTGTGCATCGGCGCCTGTAGCTTCCTGCGTTGCTGATGTGTACATCCGTAATCTGAACTCACTGATAAGTGGACTTCGGGGACTGCCATTTCTCCTGTCTGCCTGGTACCCGAGGTGCCTCCCCAAAAATAGGAAATAGCCTCAGAAACGTCCTTATTAATTCCCAAAAGGCAAGAGCACTGTGTACTCAAGGAGTTTTCTACTCTGGTTGTAGAAGCCCCAGAGACTAGAACTTTCATGACTAACTTGTCTGTAGATGTATTTTCTCATTGGATTAAAAGTTGTCAAATGTAATATCGAATTCGTCCTTTGAGAAAAAGACATACACAGTTCAGAGATAAAATAGCGTCATGAGATGGGATGGTTTTCGGAATGTTCCCTGGAGGAGATCTGAGTTTGATGGAGCTGGAAGAGCACTGGACTGGCGCTGGGATTCTGGCCCGAGTCCTCACAGCACCGCCCACGGCCATTGGGATGCCCAACTCGGGCCTCAGTTTCCTCATTTACTTGTAAGATGAAAGAAGGGTACTAAATTATCAAATGTCCCTTAAAAATCTGGAGGCTATTCTGTCCATGAATTTCCCATCAACAGGATCTGTTTGTTAAGGTCATTGGATCAGAAAGTGACTGACTATATGTTAGGCTCCTAATTGAGGACAGTCTCCATGTTTGTGACATAAAAATGGCGCTCATAAGAACAGGACTTTTTGATGTTGGAAGACAGGGGACCCATTGAACAATGCTATTTCCTCAGTTGGGTAGAATGGCCCTAGAATGACTGTGAGGGTGGCGAGACCACAGCACGCATTAGCCCCCCCTCAGCCCTGATTCGTCTCTGCATGTCGGGTGCTGCTACACCACTTGGAGCCACAACTTCAGCATTTGAAAATGGAGGAGAAATGATGAAATTGGCATTGAAGAACCCTCATTGCCATCTGTCATGAAAATAGACCTTTCTCTCAAATCATTTTAAAGTTTACTTTCTCTTCTTAATGCTTTTGCATACGAGGCTGTTCAGACTGGTCATTGGAAACATGCCAGCTTCTGCTTCTGTTTCGTTAGCTCTGTGTGTTATTTGTGTAAACAGTTAGCAATTAGATTTCACCAGCCTAGAAAAACCACTCCATTTCTCCACACAGACTGGCAATTGATGGGCGATTTCCCCCCCGTAGTTTCTAGAACAGACTCACTAGAAAATATATTTAATTTTTTTTTTTTGAGAGATGGGGTGAGACATTAAAAATATTCTCAGGTTCCCAATACACATGGTTATGCTAAATTAAACCATTTAAAAATGAGGGAAATTTCTGTAAGTCATCCCTATATTTTTTTATGTTTAAAAATTTTTTTGGTTATTACGTACATGTTGGAGTGAAAGATGAAAAAAAAAGACAATCCAAAGAAAGTACCTACGACTTTAGCTCAAAACTAGAATAGCACTGACTGTAAAGAAAACCCAGTTTCATAGTGGTGGCTGGTTTAGGGGGTGAGTTTCAGAGAGACCAGATCTTAAAGTGTTGGCTGTAACCATGGCTACGGTGAGATGCTTTTTATGTGATATATTGTACCAGGCTCATATTGATCTGGCAAAATGAATGTGTTTAATAGGGTATAGCCAATAACCTGACCCAAGAATTTTGCTCACTTTTATTTAAATGTCAATTTCAGGTAGGCATAGGGTAGAATCCAATCACCTCATTAAGGGTGGCCCGACGATTTTAATCAGCAGCACCGTATATAACATAATCCTGAAGTTCCATGTGTCCTCTTGAGTTTGAGTTACTCGACTTGTATTTAAATGTACGGGTGAGTTTGTTACTTAAATGAAGCCGCTGTGCTTGGGCTACAGCGAGGAGGCTGTCGCAGGGTCCTGATGCCTGTATTTGAACTGCGGCATGAAGGAGGGACGGGACCTACTCAGTGTCAGGAGGCAGATCTCAGCCACACGAGAAAACGCTTTCTACCACCACCAGCCCCGCCAGCCAATTGTTGTGGGAGGGGTCTACTCACCGCTAGGGACGTAGACAGGCTGCCAGCCATCCATGGGCGACTGACGTGAAGAGTGTATTGTGAATGTCTGGTGTGATTTGATTTTATTAGTCATTGTACACAGCGGCTGAGTGCACGTTGAGAACACACAACCCTGCTTCTCTCCTGGCTGTGGGATGGGGGACAGCCTTTGAATGTTTTCGTATCTTCCTTTAGGGTTCCCTGTGTTTCCTTCCTCGGAGGGGGCCAGGAGGCCCAAATGAGATCACGCATATAAAAGCTTCTGGCACTAGTGCCTGCTGTGTGCTAAGCCTTCAGTAAATGTTAGTTCTTACTATTTTCTCAGCCTCAGCCGCTCCCAGGAGGCAGACAGGGTTAGTAGGACTGGGGGCAGCAAAATCATGCCTGCTCTGCAGGCAGCAGCTTGCATCTGTCCATCGGATGCAGGAACTTCAGGCCCGGGCTCAGCAACAGTTGTGTTGTTGGCGCAGTGCCAGGTTCTGCAGGGCCCTCAAAGATTCCTAAGAAACCTTTGCTGCCCTAGAGGTGGCGAGGCAGCCATTGGAACAAATAACCGTAACCCAGGCAGAGCGTGCCACAGTCATGAGAGGTGCACCATGGGCTGTGGCGCACCAGGGGGAGAGGAGGGCCGAGGAAGTGGCAGCTGGGCATTCAGGGTTCCTTTGTGAGCAGTGGAGCGGGGGCAGGAGTGGCCAGGAAGGCCAGGCTCCCGGCGCCGAGCCGGCAGGTACCCGAGGAGAGCCCGAGGAGGTTTACCGAGCCGGTAACCAGTAGCTTCCCTACGTGGGAAAGTGTCGCCATAGCCAGCTCCTTGGAACACAAATGCCACCACTGGTATTTCCCTTAGAAACGAGATAAAAAGGCAGAAAAGCCGGTGTTTGTGGTCTTCATAGCAAACACGACCTGTGGAGCAGCGGATGTCAACTCCGATTGTCACCCTCATACAGCTCTGACTCCTACTCTGTGTTAACCGTCTTAAAGCCCTCCGACTCAGGTGGGCCACTTCCCTTGGCCTGGCCTCGGGCGTGTGTTTGTATCATACATGTATACGCAGAGATAACGTGTGTATGTGTACATGGACACTAATGTGTGTGTGTGATACGTGTGTGTATAATGCTCATGTTCTTATTTCAGGCACCAGAGACATTCCTCGGCATGGTTTAGGACAAGCTCTACAGCAGCCGTGCTGAGCGGATGTTGCTAGTGGGGAGGCTGTGTGCCCCCACAGGCTCGTCTGAATGGCACCTAGTGCGTGCTCGGGAAAGGTTTCCCCGCTGATGGACTGGTCACAGCAGTGGGAGACCCCCACCTCGGGGCCTGTGAATGCACTCCTCTGGAGAAGTCCCAGGTTGATTAAAATCTCCCTCCTTCCCTCTGTCTCTGTTCTCTGTCCTGTTTCCGCTTGTTCTGGTAGAAAAGGATCTGATTGTGGCGGAACCTCAAAGCATCTTTTTCCATCTCGACAGCGTGCTCCTGGTGGAGCCACTGTTAGGGTCACAGGTCTGCTTAAATCCCCCGAAAGCAGCTGGAGCGCACCCCAGAGCAGCTTCCCTGGCCGTCCACAGGGTGCTGGGGAGGCTTGTCCCATGCCGGCTTCCAGCCTTTCTGCTGTGTGCCCCAGGCGCTGTATCCTCATCTCTCCACCTGTTTTATTCACGCAGACGTGCTTTTCTGACAGGGAACTGATAAAGGAGTTCTCCCTCCGGTGTAGATGACTGGTAGGACCCCCGAGATCTTTCCAGAGTGTTAGCGTTTGAGCCTACAATCAGGATTTGAGCCCAGAGAAGAAGCTGCTCATCCAAAAAACCTGGGCTCCGAAATCAGGCAGAGCGGAAGTGGCGTCCCGCCCCACTGCTTTCTCCACCATGGTCTGTGACCCACAGCGTGTTTCTCAATGCACTGGGTCTTGGTTTTCTTATCTGCAAAATGGAATTACCATATAAGGCTGCTGGGAGGTGTAGCTGCGGCAACATGAGGAGATCCAGTACCTACTTCAATCTACATTAAATGGACAATGAAGGAAACCAGAGGATCCAGGCGCAGTGATAGGCCGTCGGGGCACAGAAGCCCATCCACTGTTTCCACTTCATCCCTGTGACAAGTTCTGTTTACAGCCTAAGCCGTCTTTGGCTGAAGCAGCTAGGATCTCTCTGTCCATGAGCATTTCAGCGTCTGGAAATCCAAATGAACAAATATACCTCCCTGAAACAAATATAAAACGACCCCCACAGGCATCAAATAATTCTCCAGGCTATCTCTAAGGAAGCCAGAATTTCCAGCGGCAATTAAATTGCATGATTGGATACAGGGAAATTTTTATAATTGCTCACAGGTAGCAATTTATTAGGATAGATCTTACTCATGACATGTGTCAGAAAGGTCAAAGTTTATACTTCCTTGAACATTAACCTAATCTTTGAAACTCTAAAAGTTACACTTTTTGGTCATTAATTTTTTTTTACAAGCAGAGATTTTGACAATTAACCCAGTTAATAAAGGTCAGATTTCAATTTTTTCCAATTTCTGGGGCACTTAACTTATTCCTTTTTGAAAACGGGAAGATAGAGGATGATAAATAGTTATTAAATGAATACAAGGATGTAGCTGTGCTGTCAGGGTGATGATTATAAAACAGCTGATACTGGAAGAATAGAATTGCTGTGTATCTGATGGGAAGGAAAGTAGATTACAAGCCGAGGAAATAGAAAAATTAAGCCCAAATAATGTGTGCAGTTAGTAGGATAATATGAGTATATGTGCTTGTTAAATCATCTCAGGGTTCCATTCATTCAATTATGTAGACTTCAGGCTTCAACTATTGAATCTGCACATTTTAAAATAAGTGATTTCTGCAAACTTGCAACAAAGTACAACGGTGAGTTAGGAACCAAAGTACCCCCGACTAGGCTGCTTCCCTCAAAGGAGCCCACAGACAGACCCGCAAACAGCAACCAAGGCAGCTAAGTCTCCGTGACCAGAGGCCAAGGATGCAGCTGAGTGGCGAGGACGACGCACAGCACTGCCGGGCGGGACGGCCCCCAGATTGGACCTTGGCGGGTGCAGATGAGGAGGGGAGTTTTATAATCTGTTCACGGCAGGAGAAACGGTAGAGAAACCCCACAAAGCCCCGCTCTGCCACCCAAACAAGACAAGCCAAACCTCCCTCCCCACCCCCATCAAAACCAAACCCACGTGCCCTCCCTCTGGCCCTGGGTTCCAGCTCCCCGCCAGCCTTTGTGGGAGCCCTTCCCTGGGCCCCCAATGCCCTCCTTTGCGCCCCCTGGTGGCAGTACCGGATGGGACGAGCCGCCAGCCAGGACGCTGCCTGGGGGAGCCGGGCTGAGTTCTTGCACCCACTCGCCCTGAGAGCAGGTACCTTCTCAGAGCCAAGAACCTGGTCGGAGAGGTGGGGTTTTGTTTGCATGGGATATGTTGGGGGTTTGTTGTTGCTGCTGTTGTGTTGTATAAATAAAGGCTTCTCAGTACAGATGTGCTTGACGTTAAGGAACCAACATATAAAAACCACGTTTACACTGCATCTATTTATCCCAAGAAAGACCAGCGATGCGCTAGGACCCAGCACCCCTCGCTTCCGCCCGCCCTGCGGCCGGGATGTCTCCCCCACCCGGCCTGTCTGCACTCACACTGCGGCTCAGCCCGGCGAGCCCGCTGCGGGTCGTACGTAGGTAGCGTCGTCTCCGGCCGCGTTCACTTTGCAGCTGGCATCCAGGGCCCCGTCTACAGCCCTTTACGCCCGCTGTACCTTGCACATAGCAGGTGCCCAGAAAATGCCGAAGAAAAGGAAGTCCAAGCTATTTAGCTCGGCAAGAGGACTTGAAACTGTGAACAATAACAAAAAGGGTCTTTTAAAAAATACATAATTTGGGAAATTGTTAGAATGATGACTTTGGCTATAATGCTTTATTCCCAGCAATTCCACCAACTTTACGCCTGCCAACAATGAGGACCCATGCCTTCCTTGATGGGCAGAAACTCACAGGTGGGTCACTTACTTTTAAGGAGGATAAATCACTTTCCCAAAACTTGATAATCGGGAGGCATGAATGTGGCCAGTGTATAGCACTCGGGTTAGCAGGGTGTTCCAGGAGCTTGCACTGCGGGCGGTGGATGCCACCTGCACGAGGGCCGTGCAAAGGAGGAGACACAGGAGAGCCCAGCAGCGTCTGCCACCCAGGAATGTCCCTGCAGCCTGCAGACCTGAGTGAAATCGGAGCGTGCCTGATGCTCGGAGCCTTGGTGGGGCTTGGGGTTAAAGCAGGCTGTCGCGCGGTAGCCAGAAAGCTGCAGAAAGGTGACTCTGGCCTTGTCTTTTTCTTCCCTTTTTACCTCCGCCATTCACAGGGGGCCTGCCTCCATGTTTACAAGGTGCCACCCCTCTTGGCTTCTTCCTCTTGCCCAACCCCCTCCCTGCGTCCCTCCTCTTCCCTCCTGCCCTCCCACCCACCTCCCTCTCTCCAAAGCCACTCTTTGCTACTCCAACTCCCCTTGCCCTATGTCACAATAGATTGTATCAGAGATATTTTTGCATTTACAATTTGCTCAGTATTTATGGGGGGGAGGCAGACTCCCCAAAGTGGATGGGATCAGGGCTGGTCTGGGCACACCAGAGGGACGAGTGCTGGCATAGGGGGTGCCCAGAGGAGATGGCCTCGGAGCCCGGCACCAGCACACAGCAACGGTCTTCCCAATGGACAGGGAGGTGGGTGGTGCCTGGCTTCCCTGGGGCTGGTGTCTGGTGCCGCGGGCAGAGGAGCCCCCTCAGAGAGGACCGAGGCCTCTCACAGAGCCTCCATGTCAGGCAAAAGAAGTGTGGCTTTTTTCCCTCTAGAGAGGGGCTTTCTGGATTTTGGGGAGATCTTTGTGCACTGGGGGGACCAGGCTGGAGTGGGGAGCCACTCTGGTGTGTGCAGCAGTGGACCCCTGGGGAGGCAAGGGGACCCGGCCATCCAACAGCACCAGGAAGAAGGGCAGGTCTGAGAGAGGTGCCTGTGGGGGAGAGGTGAGCCAGGACCACGCGGCCACAGCTTGGGGGCTGGAAATGCCATTACCCAAAATGGCTCTGAGGATGGGGAGCAGGTTTTCTGGGGAAGAAACAAGCCCCCCACCCTCTCCATCCTGCAAAGCCAGCAGGCTGCATGACAAGTGTGAGTCTGCAGGAAGGTGGGCTCAGTTTGGCTCTTCCAGCACGAGGCAGGGATATTTACCTGGACTCAGTTTCCCCATCTGTACAATGGGAGAGCAGTCAAAGAACATGGCAAAGTAGCAGCACTAAACCTAAAGGCTCAGACCTCCCCATCCCCACTCTCCCTCTGTGTGTGCACGGGAGGGGCACGGAGCACGTGCAGCTGAACCTCACCATGAAACAAATCCATGTCTTCATGAGGCATGGGTGTCTAGCTTGACGTCCAAATCTACCCAAACCTAAGGTGTTTGGGGAGCCACCTGTATGAGTCCCTTTGTGACCCTTTCCAGGCCCACAAGGAACAGGCCTGTCTTCTATTTCCAGCGGAGCCTCCACACTGCCCCGCTGCTCCCTCCCACCATGGGGTTCACGTTTAAGGACTGCTTCTGGGGCAGGAAAAAGGCTCTGAGCGTCTCCACGAGGCTTCTCAGGCCCTTCACATGCCTTTCACATACCCCCCTCCCCCAATAAACCAAGCAGACCAGGGCATGGGGGAACCCTAAATGGAACAAAAGCCCAAACAATGAACCAAACCATATTACAAAATATTGGAAACTGCTCAAACGTTCGTAAATAGGACAGAGGTTGAATAAGATTTTAAATGCATGACATAACCACCGGAAGGGGGTGGGGAAGGAAAGGACGAACCCAAGCCATGTGGGGAAGCCACGTCTGGACTAGATTGTGCGAAGCCGCAAGACAGAGAACTGCACACAAGTGCTGTCATCTGGTCAGCGAGTGCGTTTCTCACAGTAGTTTGGAAACTACCCTCTCCAGCCGTGAGGACTGAACACACAAGTTGTTGTAATGTAGATAATAAGATCTGGGCTTCTCACTGTTGGAGGAAAAAGTACCGAATCAGGAAAACGGGAAGGCTAAGATGAAGCCTGTGGCACTCGGTGACAAGCCCAGGAGGCACTGTGACCGCACAGCAGACATCGGGTCCTCGCTGTGGGAGCATGTGACTCAGCGCTTACTGAGCACGTTTGCCAGCTCCGCCCACGGGAGGGTCCGGAAGCAACCACGCCCCAGTGACAATGAGCCACCTTGCACCGGAGACAGATAGGAACTTGACAGTGGAAAATCCTGGTAGACGCGTCCTTGACCAAGTGATCAAGGTCACCCTCACCAGTGGTAAGACTTGGACACCACGGACCCCCGACATGAAGTGCTGAGCAGGACACAGCATCGCCTCTGAGGGATTCTTGTCCCAAATGCACAGCCTGGGTCCAATCCTGATAAAACATCAGACAAACCCAGACTGAGGGACATTCTACAAAGTAACTGATCAGCACACGTCAGTAGTGCCGGGGCGCGAAAGACACGGAAACACCGGGGACCGTTACAGTCTGGAGGGGATTAAGGAGCCCTGGCCACTTCAGCGACGTGTGACCAGCCGCGGGATCATGGAGCTGAAAAAGGTCATGAGTGGGAAACCTGGTGACATCTGAATAAGGTCTGCAGTGTGGTCAGTAGTATCGTCGGTTGTTCAGGTCCGGGGTCTGCCAACTGCACTGTGGTCACACAGGATGTGGACTTGAGGGGAGGCTGGGGGTGGGGTATATGGTGAAATGTACTATTTTTACAACTTTTCTGTAAGCCTAAAATTAATTTAAACCCCTCCCCCCAAAACAAAAGCCCGTGTCCTGGCTGAGTCTGCCTGGGTCTGAACCCTGCCCTACCACATACCACAGCGTGTCAGGGACCCAGTCCTGCCCACAGGGACAGGGTCTCCAGGAAAGAACCCACAGAAAGCCCAAGGACAGTGCCAAGGGCCTGGGGCTGCAGGAAGCCACCTGTGAGGCTGAGCAGAGAGATTTAAAAAAAAATTTTAAACTTCTTTTTGAAAGGTACAGCAAGAACTACACACAAATCTGGAGCAGTACATAAGGGCCCAAGGGGTGCCTTTTTGTTTTTCAGATGAAATGCAGAGAGACTGTAGGTCATGCAGAGGAAAAAGGACAGGGTTTTCAGGCAGTTTTTATTTTTATTTTTTATTATTTTTTTTTAATTGGGGAATTGGGGGATGGGAACAGTGCTGGGGAATTGGGGAAGGGGAACATACAAGTTGCTGTCGTCTTGTTCTTCAGTCTAGTTGTGGAGGACGTTGCTTCACTGGCCCAAGTTGGCACCATCATTGTGCTCTTCCCGGGCGAGGCAGATCAGTCGCCAGCTTCTGGACGGCTGCTCACAGCAGCTGCTGGCCGCTCACGCTGGCTGCTGGCCACACACAGTAGCCCATGGCAACCCACTGCAGCAGGGGCTGCAGCCTACGCCGTCGCCGGCGACTCACGGCAGCCCAGCTCCAGGTTGAGCTGTTGTTCAGCATCTTAGCTGTAGAGGGCAGTGTCACTGGCCCTCATATGTGGGATCTGAACCGGGGCCCTCTGGCATCCCAAGCCACCTCTTAACCAATGCAACACTCGGCCGGCCCTCAAGCAGTTTTTAAAGCTTAGCCAACAGCAACATGCTGGTGTTCACCTCCAGGGCAGGGGGTACCCAGCTGGCCGGGGTGGGGTGTCACCAAGTCTTCCGCATAGATGGGTCTTCCAGCGCCCCGGCTCTGCCTCCCCCCCTGGCCTGGAAGGCCCTGGAATGACCTTCCCGCTACCCCTAGCCTCTCACCGCCCACCTGGTGACCCCCCCCTCTCCCACACCCTCCCAACCCATGATCTTGAGCACCCCCTGGCTGGGCCGAGCGTGCCCCCCACTATCATCAGGACCTAGGTGTTGCGTGGGTGCTCGTTTATGGCGTCCCTCTGAGGCTGCCCGAGTCCGCTTGGTGAGTGGCAGAGACGGATGGAGGAAATAATGGGACAAATTACCAAGTGCTGTTACGTGTCCTGGGTGCTGACCACGAGCCTAGCACCCGCCTCGGAGGCTTCATTGTGTCTCTCCTGACACCTGAGGAAGCCAAAGCCGGGTGAGGTTAGTGCATGTGTGTGCATGCATAGGTGAGCATGCGTGTGCATGTGCACACATGTATTATGTTAATGTGTGTGCATGTGTGTGTGACTAAATATGTGCAGTGTGACCGGGACCTGGCAGGCTGGCTGCAGAGCCTGTGCCCTCGATCCCACAATGACTCTGCAAGCTGTAGATTGCCTTTATCCAGAGAGGAACTGGGCCCAGAGGAGCCTGGGACCCCCTCAGGGCACAGCCAGGAGGAGGCCAAGCGCGGCTTCCCTCTAAGCGGCCTACGCTTGGTCGAAGCAGCCTCTGGAGGCTTAGGGGCGGCCCTTCTGGCCTCAGACTGAAATGGCCAAGAAGCATGTTGCAATGACAGCCCAGATCATTTTCCTGCAGGGCATAGCTCAGAGGCCACCTTCTCAGTATCGGTGCGGTGGGTCCTTCCAGCCGCGTCTCAGGGTGGGCCATCTCAGTGCTTCTTCAAT
>NW_017731393.1:4972155-4981179 GCF_001890085.2 Hipposideros armiger
CCCCGCCCCCCAAGTGCCTGCCTGGAGCATGTTTATTTCTCCACCCTGGACACGTAAAGACGTCCTGGTCTTATGCTGTGTCCCTCAGGCCTCATGACTGGAAACCACTTCTTAATTCTCCATCAGATTGTGGGGACCCCCCTCCCCTGCCCTGTGCCCTCCCAATCTCCATGCCAGGGGGAAGGCCAATTTATTACCCATTTTCTAGAGGAGGAAAACTGAGGCCGACTGATGTCAAACTCCTTCCCTCCCATTTCTGGGGAGATGAAGCTGTGACTTGAACCTATCCCCTTCCCACGACAGTCACCATCGTGGAGAACTCCTTCCAGGGCTGAGTGTTTCCTGTGTCGGCCTCGAAAAGTCTACCTTGAGGATGAACTGTCTCACTTCTCTCTTCTCTTATTTAAAAACAAACAAAGCTATTTTTCACCACCCATGCGCTGCATCCAGCCATATTAAAATACTCCCTTCACTATTACTTTTCCGTTAGCTATTTATCTTGTGAAAAGAAGTCGTAATTCTAAAGAAGCTTATTCTCCATTGCATTAAAGAGCCTCAGCGTTGATCAGTCTGAGTGAGTCCACGCGACTGAAATTTGCGGTGTGCACAGAGAGCTGGGACCAGTGAAGGAGTCCTAAGCAACAGCACAGGCGAAGGTTCCTGAAAATAAACAGACCTGTAGAGCACAAACTGGGTGTCAATTGGGCATTCCTTGGCTTTCAGTGGGCAGCTCAGTAGAGTGAGTGCCAGTGGGAGTGCCAGTCTATACAGACACCTCACACCAGGGCGACCTGCACCCCATCTGACCTCCAGCACAGCTCTGAGAGAGGTGGGGTGCAGGGGTCTGTCCATTTTGTGGATGAGGAAACTGAGGCTCAGTGAGATGAGCTGGGACTAGAATGCAGGACTCAGCTCCTGCCACGCCTGGGGCCAGGCTCACCCATCTCCCAGCTTGGGAGCTCCTGCTGTGGGGAGGAGGGGGCAGCGGTCCTGAGTCTTTGAGGGGCTCCCTCTCTGGAGGGAGAACCGTACAGCAAACCAGTAAAGAGGTAAGATGGTTCCAGAGAGTTCCACAGGGGCTCACGTCTGAGTGTCCTGTGTCCCGCTCTGCAGTCTCATGGGTGGAGAGGAGCACAGACCCCAATGGGGGTGGGGGTGGGGGTGGGGGACGCGTGCGTCCAACCCCAGGCTCCTGTGTGCACAGGGTTCCCACCTACACTGGCTTTGGGGAGGGGCTCTTGAGCTTCTGAAGGTCCACTGGGACCCTCACTCACTCAGAAAGTATCAGCTGCAACTGTGTACCATCCAGGTGATGAATCCAGGGGCCCAAGACCTGGCACCTCTGTCCTGGTCTGCCTGGATCCTAACCGTCTCCGTCCAAGCCCGTGACCAATGCTTGTCAGCACAAGGACTGTGCATGGAGGCACAGGTGGTCTGGATGGGATCCCCCGGCTGCGAGCTAATGGAGAAGAGGGTCCAGGCCTTGGGGGCACTGACACGTAGATGTAAAGGGGTGCGAGCACTGGGCTCAGGGGTGGGAGGAATTCCAGCAGGGTGGCGTCACAGGCAGAACGAGAGGGCATCTCGGGAAGGGCCTTCAGCTGTGGGGACACAGTGAGCTGTTCCGGCAGGTAAGTCATCACTGGGTTTGCCCACAGGAGCTTATAGGGGGGAGGGGGCGGGGAGGGGGCAGAGCAGTGGGCCTGGCTGGGGGAGGTGGGTCGATTTGGGGATGACAAATACTGCAGACTCCTCCTTAGGGGCACGGAGAGCAGCATGGACATCTGGGAGTGATGAAAAGGTGGGAAATGTGGTGGGGAATGTGGGGGGATGGAGTGTCGGCACCTGGGAAGACCTCCAGGTGGGCCAGCACGATGGGAAGTGAGTCCGCCAGCGCAATGCTGCGCTTGTCTCCAGCCACTGTCCGTGCAGGCGTGGACAGGGGGTTAATGCACTTGGAAAAAATCCCAGCTGCAGTCGCAGGAAGAGGGTGTTATGTGGGGCTTGGGGCTCTCCCCTGAGGAGGCAGGGGAGCAGTTTGGAGGGGCTGATAAACAGGAGGTCCCAGAACTGCGAGGGGAGGGTGCTGGGGAAGGGCGCTGGATGGTCAGAGAGGGCCAAGCTAGAGGGGTGACAAAGGTCAGGGGCGGCCTGGGCTTGGGCCCGAGAAGAGGTGGACAGTGAGGAGGTCATGTCACTGAAGGGCTGAGGGTGAGAGCTCATCCGTAATGTGGCTGTAGGGTCCCCGGAGGGGCAGAGAGCTGCGTTCTACTCTTTGTTCAGCAAGGACGTCTGTCGTGGGTGGCTTGGCCAGCTGAAGCTCGCTGGCCCGGGGTCCCCTGGAACGAAGCCCTCCCCTTGCCGGGAGACCAAATGCTGCAACAGAGCTGGCAAGCCCAGCTGTCCTGAAAACACTCGGTAACGGTTGGTAATGACCAACCAGAACGGAAGCACAAGCTCCCCTGAAAGGTCATTTATCCGAGAGAAGAAAATGATTCCTTTCTCGGAGGCTGTCATCTTTTGCTTTAATTAATATCAACCGCGTACACACTTGGCAGTGGCTTCAAGTGTTCGAGTGGACTTCCTGTGACATTTTTAATGAAAAAAATTTAAATCCTCGTGGGCTACCTGAGGTGTCCGTCCGAGCCTCCTGGGTTGCAGGAAGCCTCCGTGCAGACAGATGCTGGCCCAGCCAGTGGCCGAGCGAGGACCGTCTCGCTCTGAGGACAGGACCACGGCAGCGTGGACCATCCTTGTGATTGGATTCTGGTTCTGCGTCTTTCTCAGGCACACGACAGAAGTGTGCCTGCATCCCATCAGGTGATACGAGATTTCACTTTGCCCCGTGGCCAACGTGGCTGACTTTGTTGATTTGATTATGGTAAATCCTGCCAGATTTGCAACTGTACAGTTACTCTTATCCCTTTGTAATTAATAACGTACGCAGACATGTGGGTGCTCGTGTGTGTTGGGGGAGGTGTTATCTTCTGTGCGTGTGTGTGAGATATGTAAATATCCCATTCCTCATCTACTGCGACGATGACAATGATGATGATGATGATGAAGATAATGATGATTTTTACCATTATTTATTTTTGATATTCCAGTTGCCCCTGATTTGGCCGGTGGGTTAGCCTTTCGAGCTGGCCCTGGTATCCTCATCATTCTCCAAGCACCTCCTTACCCCTCTCTGCCCCAGCCCTGGACCAATGGCTCAACCACTTCTCCCAGGAGCCCTGTTTCGGGTTAGTGGAGTGGAGTGTTAGCTGCCAAGACCTGAGCAGTAATTGTACTGTTGGGGTGTCGGTCTCCCCGGCTGTCTCACTGGACAGAATTAAATACATACTCCCCTTTACATCGAAATGCCTATATCTTTCTTCATAACTCACACCTCCAATTCCATTCCAACACCACAGAGTTCATCCCAGCTTTCTCCTTTTCCATATTTATAACTCCCTTTCGTCCACAGTGAGAGTCTAGACTCCCATTATCCTCACGTATTTACTTGTGGGATCAGTCCCCCGGGAGGTGACCAATCTCCCGTTGCCTGGATGGCCCCCTCACTCTGCTTGGGCTCCAATATCCCACCACCATCGCCCATGTGTGCATGGACCCTCCTCACCCTTCTGTCCCCACAATACCCTATTGCCCCACTGCCCAGAGGCCCTCTCACCCCACTCGGGCCTTTGACACCCGCATCACGGGCCTCGAGCTTGGGCACTCGCACCCAGCCGTCCTCTCTCTGCTGTGCCCACCTACCCTGCTCAGCCTTATCGAGTGGCTTTTGAACTGAACATGCCACAAGAAAAGAAGGCAGGCAGGCTGCATATTAAATTTTAATAGAGATGATTGCCAAATTAGTCTCCAGAGTGACTTTTTCCCATTTGCAATCTCACCAGCAGGGTATGAGAGAACCTGTACCCTCCCCACTCTCCAGCACTGGATGTTGGCACACTTAAATTTCTGCCAATCTGATGGGAAAAAAACATGTCACATTAATTTGCATTTCCCTTTTTTACTAATAAATTGAGCATCTTTTAATACATGTAGTAACCCCCTTTATCATTTCTGTTCTGCATCTTGTCTACTCAATCTTTTTCCTGTTTTCATATTGAATGAATTCTTTATATATTTTGGATACATTTTGTTACACCTGTTGTAAATATTTTTCATTTGCCACTTCTTCTTTAATTTTATATTATCTTTCTTCTTACAGACTTTTAATTCTGTAGTAAAATTTATGAATTTTGCTCTTCTTTAAATCTTACTTAAGATTCCTCAATGTCATAAATATATTCTCTTATATTTTCTTCTATTACTCTTGCAGGATTTTTTTTCCTTTTCTTTTTTTTTAAGATTTATGTATTTTTTTCCATTAATTTTTATAATGGTATGAAGAAGAATTTAATTGTATTTTTTTCCAGGTAGTAAATTGTTCCAATATTTATTGAGTAATCCACTTTTCCCCTACTGATTTGAAAGGCCACCTTTCTTCATACACTAAATTCCTATATACATGGGTCTGTTTTTTGGATCTTCTAGTTTTGTTCCTAGGATCTATTTATCTATTCATGTGCTAATATCACATTATATTTATTAAAATTACTTTATAATATGCTTTGACATCTTGTCGGGCAAAATTCCCCTCTTTGTTTTCTCCTGCTTCAAGCTGTCTTGGCTATTCTTGAACATTTACCCTTCCCTCTGAGTTTTACAATCAGCTTGTCAAATCCCATTATAATCTTGATCAGTTTTGATTGGGATTGTGTTGAATTTATAGATTTATTGAGGGGATTAAAATGGAATAAAAATATTAATTCTTAGCATTATGATATGGCCCTGAGACAGTGTGCAGTCGTGAATGGACTCCCCATGGGAGGTGGGCTGCCATGCTCTCTGGACCACTGAGTTCCTTCCCTGGGGTCCAGGCCCTGCTGTGTGGCACTCGGGTGATGTGCAATGTCTCCTGCCCATACCAGCAGGCCTTCCTGCAGAGGACCTGTGGGGCATCCCTGAGATACAAAATCCTGGCCTGAAAAGACCAATTCTAAGACCACTCACTCACCCCCATCAAATGCTCATTGAGCACCTGCAGCCAGGGAGGTCCAGGTGCCAAGTGTCAGGTGACCCAGAGGCCAGGCAGCAAACTCCGGCCTATGGAGCATGGTGTGGTAACCCCAAGGGAAGGGCTGCTGACTGCTGTCTGGAGGGAACAGCCCCTGAGGTCATCTCTGCAGGATGGGTTGGCTTTTTGGGCATCTGTGGGGCAGTGTAGGGAGAGGATATGGTGTATAAGTCACAGCAGTGGGGACGGAGTGGGAGGAGTGAGTGGCCTGAATGCAGGGCGGGGAGGGGCAGCTGGAGTTGAAGCCCCCTTGAGTCAGGTGGAGGTCTGTTTGGGCTGGGCTTGTGTGCCATGTAGCGGGTGGTGCCCAGGGTGGGTGTGAGGGGGGAAGGCCAGGGACTAGATGCAGGAGACCTGGGGGTGTGTCCTTGGGGGTGGGGACAGGAGGAGACCAGTAGGCCAGCCCAGGGGTGGCTGAGTCTGCCTGTTTCAATGGCCAATGGACGTTATTTCCGTGTAGACTTTAAAGGTTATTAAAGGGTAAGTAACGAAGTGTGCTGACCCGAAGCTTACATATATATCATTAAAACTCAACAATAATGGCAGCAATTGTCTAGGACTTAGACCAACAGAAGATTTTCCCCCCATTATCGCTGGTATTGTATAGAATTGCAGGCACGTGATGATAATAAAAAGCAAACTGACTTTCAGTCGGTTTTATTATGTTTTAAATTCTCTACAAACAGTGCACCTGGGTGGACCACTTCCAGCACACCTACCTACATCCGCTGCCACCCCGAGCCCACAGGCCCCTCCAGCTACTGCCTCCCTTCTGTACCCCCTTTCACAGCAAACCCGCTTTGCTTAGTTTCATAGCGAGACCAACAAAAGAGCATTTGTGCAAATGCATAAGGTATAAAGAGGAGTATCATAGAAACCCTCGTGTGTCCACCACCTAGCTTAAGAAACAGGACCATATGTCAACTATGAAGCCCTTTACGGACCCTCCCAGGTCCCAGCCCCAGCCCACCCTCCCTCATAGGCAGTCACACCCCTTAATTTTTGTTCATCATTCTCTTGTTCTTTATTTTTTATTTTTTTAAAGATTTTATTGGGGAACTGAGGGAGGGGAACAGCGTGGGGAGAATTGGGGAAGGGGAACAGACAAGTTGCTGTCCTTTGGTTCTTCAGTCTAGTTGTGGAGGACGTTGCTTCACTGGCCCATGTTGGTATTATCATTGCGCTCTTATCAGGTGAAGCATATCAGTCGCCAGACTCTGGACAGCCGCTCATGGCGGCTCTTGGCAGCTCTTGCCAGCTGCTGGCTGCTCACGGTAGCTTATGGAAGCCCACTGCAGCCCCACTGCAGCCTATGCCCTCGCAGGCGACTCATAGCAGCCCAGCTCCAGGTCAAGCTGTTGTTCACCATTTTAGCTGTAGAGGACGCAGCATCACTGGCCCTAATGTGTGATCAGAACCAGAGTCCTGCCACTCAGAGCGGGCACTCCCAAGCCAACTCTTAACCAACACGCCACTGGGCCGGCCCTCTTGTTCTTTATTGTTTTACTATGTGCTTGTGGCCCAAAAGACGACATTGTTTAGTTCTACATGTTTTCAAATCTCATGCAATTGAGTAATTTTGTGTGTGTCCTTCTTCTGTCACCCACTTTTCCCCCCTCAATGTGATGTTCCCATGATTGTCCACATTGCATGTACTACAGTTCCTCCTTTTTCACTGCTGTGTAGCATTCTGTCATGAATAGACCACAGTTTATGGATTCATTTTCCTGCTGATGAAATCGGGGTGTTCCCAGTTTTTGTTTTCCGCTATCATAACCGTACAAGGCCAGTCTTCTGGTGCTGGTGGGCCAGAACCCTCTAGGATATGCACCCTGGGGTGGAATTTCTGGGTCACGAGGTGTTCATTTCTTCAACTCTATAACAGGGAAAGAGGCTTTGGTAATTTTGACTCCTGCCAGTATGACGTTCCCTTTGTTCCACACCGCCGTCAATAATTGTCATTATTGTCATTGCCTAGAATTGAAAACATTTTTGGCACCCATACATGCATGATATCATGGCCAAGTACAGGAGTCTGAGGTCACTGCCCTTCCCCACCCCCACCCCCCAGCAGAATCTCAAACATTTTCAGATCGAAAGGGCACACCCAGTTTCAGGCAGGATTAGCCTGGGAAAATTCCTAAATTCCGGGGGAAACTTTTTAAAGCTTTCAAAGTTCTAGACAGAGGAAAAAAAATTAACTTATTAAGATAATCTAGACTAATATCAGACTTCTCATTTGCCACTGGGAAGTCAGAAGACAGAGGAATAATGTAATTGTTACAACACCTTATAAGTCAGAAGTGTTATTACCCCCACTTCACAGCTGATGGGTAAGTTCTTTAAGGTTACAAATCTAGTAAGTAACTTATGAGTCAGGCTTACACTGCCTGGCTCAAGAATACACACATTTTAACTACTATACTTTCCCAAGTAAGATGGAATATGAAAAAACTACTTAAATATGGAAAAGCCTTTTACCAAACTGAATAGCAAACAGAAATTCTAAAGCCAGTGTCATTAAAATTAGGACCAAGAAAGAGTGCTTGTTATCACCACTGTTATTCAACACTGGTCTAGCTAATACAATTGGAAAGCAAAACGAACAAAAACAATTGAAGTACATGAAAATAAATCATAAAATTGTCTTTTTTATGCAGGTTATATAGTTATGTATCTAGAAAATTCAAGCAATTCAACAAGGACAAAAAAACAAAAAAAAATCTAAGGTGGCTGGATGCTGGATAAATAGGCAACAACAAAATAGCTTTTCTTTATATGAGCAATGCACAGAAATGGAAATATTTGAAGTATTTTTATTGACATTAGCATGAACAAGAATCAAATATTTAGGAATAAATTTAACAAAAAAGCACAAAATTTATACTCTGAAAACTACAAAACATTGTTGAAAGAATATCTAAATAAATGGAAAGACATCCCATGTTCATAGATTATAAGACTTAGTATTGTTAAGATGGAATACTCCCCCAAATTATCTACAGATTCAATGCAATCTCTTTCAGAATCCAAGATGACTTCTTTGTAGAAATGGCCAAGATGATTTTAACATTCATATGGAATTTCAGGGGATCCAGACTGGCCAAAAGTATTTGAAAAAGAGAAATAAAGTTGGAGGACTCACATTCCTGATTTCAAAACATATGACAAAGCAACAGTAGTGAGGACTGTGTGGTGTGGGCATAGAGATAGATGTATAAATCAGTGGAATAGAATTGAGAGTCCAGAAATAAATCCATGTGTCCATAGTACACTTATTTTTTACAAAGATGCCAAGTCTATTCAGTGGGGAAAGAATAGTCTTTTCAACAAATGGTGTTGGAACAACTGTAGGGTCACATGCAGAAGAATGAAGTTGGACCCTTACCTCACACCATATACAAAAATTAACTCAAAAGAGATCAAAGAACTAAATTAAACCAAAGCTATAACACTCTTAGAAGAAACCACACGTGTAAATATTTATGACCTCAAGTTTGGCAATGCATTCTTAGATGTGACACCAAGAGCATAAGCAACAAAAGAAAGAATAGATAAACTGGGTTTCATCAAAATTAAAAACTTTTGTGCTTCAAAGGACATTCTCAATAAAATGAAAAGACAGCCCACACAGAATGGGAGATAATATTTGCAAATGATGTATCTGATAAAGGACTTGTATCTAGAATATATAAAGAACTGGTATAACTCAATAATAAAAAGACAACCCAATTTTTTTTAAAGATTTTTATTGGGGAATTGGGGGGATGGGAACAGTGCTGGGGAATTGGGGGAAGGGGAACGGACAAGTTGCTGTCCTTTTGTTCTTCAGTCTAGTTGTGGAGGACGTTGCTTCACTGGCCCAAGTTGGCACCATCATTGCGCTCTTCCTGGGCGAG